>NC_056747.1:1219445596-1219573096 GCF_019279795.1 Protopterus annectens | reverse complement strand
GTTAACACTATCTGACTGTTTCTACATGTATTCCCAGATTCCAGGTTGATGTTATGCACATACTTGTCCATCTCTTAATGCACACACTCTGGGCATGTCTTGACAACATGCAGGTGAAACCGGGACATATTTTGACCATTGCCCTCACAAACCTTTGGTGAGTTGTACAATGACAGGTTTGTTTTCATAGACATTTTCCAAATACTTACAGGCCTGACAGTCAGTTATATGAAGTTAAACGCTGCCTACATGTCAGAGATTAGCACGCTGATATGCCAGGGGGATAGGGTAACAGCCAGCAGATATGAGCCAATTAACTGGACATTCTGGACAAATCTGTACAGTTTAGGGGTATGATTCTGCATACAGCTTACTACCACTCCCAGGATTCGTACCATGGCTGTGTCTGCTAAAAATAAAAATGTTCATCAGAGTTGAGTGTGCTATATAGATATTGCTGTGTATCTCTTCTCTGATTTCTGTCTGTAAGTCTCCCATGGCTTTACAGTCTGACCTTGTAATTACAACACAATAGATGTATGCATATGTGTCTGTGTGTGTGTGTATATATACATATATATATATATATATATATATATATATATATATATATATATATATATATATATATGTATGTATATGGGTCTAGGACACATGCTCGACTAGCGTATGTCTGAATCACAAAACATCAAACACACATACATGAAAGCACTTAACATTGAAAAGTGCTTCTGTGTATGTGTAGTTAAAAAAAAAATCTAAATTTCTGCACGACCCACATGGGGGGCTGTGCCCCCCACCCCCCTACTTTATTATTCTCACTCTGTGATCGCACTACAGTGGGGAAAAGGGAATTTTCCCTTACCCACACTGCAGTCCGTTCTATGAAACAAGCACACATACACGGAAGCGCTTGTCGATGTTAATCGCTTTCGTGTATGTGTGTTCTATGTTTTGTGATTCGGACATATGCTAGTCGAGCATATATATATATATATATATATATATATATATATATACATATATATATATATATATATATATATATATATATATATATATATATACACACACACACACACACACACACACACACACACACACACACACACACATACATCTGCATGTATATATACATTTCCTGTACTGTTGAATGACTATGCTGGATGATGTGTTTGTGAAAATATCAGGATTGTGTATATCTGACATGGCTTAGTGGTAAATCGCTTTGGCTATGATATGCAGGGTCCTGGGTTCAAGACTTGCACAAGCTGTTTAGTTTGTTGCTGGGCAGAAAAAGGGCTGTTGGATACAGAGTGATTAAGGCACTTTTAAGCAATTGTAAGCGGGTTTGCACAAAAGTTAGCACTGCTAACTTCTGGTTACAGTTTCTTATACTTTGTTAGCTTCTCAATTGCTTAACCTGTGTAGGCATTGCTTACCCCTGCGTAAACAAGCTTAAACCCACTTACTGCTGTTTAAAAGTGCTTATTCCTGCTTACCCCGAGCTAATTTTTTAAAAAGAAATGAAAAAGAGTTGATAGGAAAGTGGTGAAAAAGGGGCACAAAGAGGGAAAGACAGTAGGGAAAATAGCTAACGATGTGCAGGATGGGTGTAGGGAAGGTCCATAGCAGCCCATTTCTTCTACAGCAACAGCTGTGCATATACACTGATTTGGAGGTAGATTTGGATACTCATACCCCCTGAGAGAGGGGTGAGGACAACAAAAATATGTTGTAAAGCTAATTAGACTGGATTACATGTGTCCAGTGGACATGTGTGCGAAATAGACAGCTATGAATGGGGCAAGATTTTTTTTGGGAACAGATTGCCCTTTTTTTAAGGTGAGAGTGGGATGCTGGGGAGGGATAGTAGATATATTTGGGGAGGTATGTTGGGTATGATAACAGACAAGACAGACAAGGCAGCATACAGGGGTGGTATATGATACATGTGGGAGTTAAACACCTTGGATGAGGAGGGGTGTTTGGAACTCAGAAGCCCATGAACTCCCTAGTGGAAACAGTGGGACTGAGGACCCCACCCATGGGCAGTCACCACTGCATCTTCATGGCCCCAAAGATGGCTGTGCTTGGGGCTGAGTAGGAGGGGCAGGCTGACACTCTAGTTGCACCACGTGGCCCTCAAGCTGGTGTAGCATATCTCCAAACTCCCTGCGGAGCTCGCTATGTACCAGATCCAGGACCTGGAGACAAGTGACAGTATCCTGTCTGCACCCACTCCCGGGACGAGCCCCATCCCCTGAGGTGGTTCCACCTAAAGGTGGTGCAGGACCAGCAGACGAAAAGGACTCAGGCTGGACCCTAGACATGCTGGTGCCCAGTGCCACAGCCAGATGAGGTGGGAGAGGTGGGTCCACTGGGACCAGCCTTCCCAAACATGCTATGGTGTTTCAGTTTTACAACATATGTGGGTTAGTAATAGTCAGCACATTCCAGGATTAGGTATAACAGCATGCATAGATATTCCCATTAACCCAAAACACCAGATATGGAACAGTTGCATAGCAAACAGAACACATGCATATATGGAACCACAAGTGGCCATTAAAACAGCATGCAGGTACATTGATGGCAGCATGCCACCAATGTGGGAGTATTTCAACATGGCACAGGCATAGAACAAATTTCAATATTTATCAAACAATAGGACATATGTCCCAACAGTAGATTTAATAATGCACATACCGATTGAGTTGTGTATTGAGTTTATTGTTGCAGATATGGGGGGGAGAGAAAGATGTCAATTAACAACTTGTATATCACAGTAGTTCTCATTACTTTCCTAGTCAGTGCTGTGATCTGTACCTTACAGGAATTATTACACTACCCTATGGTCTTAGTTTGGACAGTAGTATGGATGTAGACAACTATATACATAAACTGAGTTTTACCTGCAGTATACACCTCTTACCTGGTATACCTCTGGAGGCATTGTTTGTTAACACTATCTGACTGTTTCTACGCATATTCCCAGATTCCAGGTCGATGTTATGCACATACTTGTCCATCTCTTATTGCACACACTCTGGGCATGTCTTGACAACATGCAGGTGAAACCGGGACATATTTTGACCATTGCCCTCACAAACCTTTGGTGAGTTGTACAATGACAGGTTTGTTTTCATAGACATTTTCCAAATACTTACAGGCCTGACAGTCAGTTATATGAAGTTAAATGCTGCCTACATGTCAGAGATTAGCATGCTGATATGCCAGGGGGAAAGGGTAACAGCCAGCAGATATGAGCCAATTAACTGGACATTCTGGACAAATCTGTACAGTTTATGGGTATGATTCTGCATACAGCTTACTACCACTCCCAGGATTCGTACCATGGCTGTGTCTGCTAAAAATAAAAATGTTCATCAGAGTTGAGTGTGCTATATAGATATTGCTGTGTATCTCTTCTCTGATTTCTGTCTGTAAGTCTCCCATGGCTTTACAGTCTGACCTTGTAATTACAACACAATAGATGTATGCATATGTGTCTGTGTGTGTGTGTATATATACATATATATATATATATATATATATATATATATATATATATATATATATATATATGTATGTATATGGGTCTAGGACACATGCTCGACTAGCGTATGTCTGAATCACAAAACATCAAACACACATACATGAAAGCACTTAACATTGAAAAGTGCTTCTTTGTATGTGTAGTTAAAAAAAAAATCTAAATTTCTGCACGACCCACATGGGGCTGCCCCTACTTTATTATTCTCACTCTGAGATCGCACTACAGTGGGGAAAAGGGAATTTTACCTTACCCACACTGCAGTCCGTTCTATGAAACAAGCACACATACAGGAGCTTGTCGATGTTAATCGCTTTCGTGTATGTGTGTTCTATGTTTTGTGATTCGGACATATGCTAGTCGAGCATATATATATATATATATATATATATACATATATATATATATATATATATATATATATATATATATATATATATATACACACACACACACACACACACACACACACACACACACACACACACACACACACACACACACACACACACATATATCTGCATGTATAAATACATTTCCTGTACTGTTGAATGACTATGCTGGATGATGTGTTTGTGAAAATATCAGGATTGTGTATATCTGACATGGCTTAGTGGTAAATCGCTTTGGCTATGATATGCAGGGTCCTGGGTTCAAGACTTGCACAAGCTGTTTAGTTTGTTGCTGGGCAGAAAAAGGGCTGTTGGATACAGAGTGATTAAGGCACTTTTAAGCAATTGTAAGCGGGTTTGCACAAAAGTTAGCACTGCTAACTTCTGGTTACAGTTTCTTATACTTTGTTAGCTTCTCAATTGCTTAACCTGTGTAGGCATTGCTTACCCCTGCGTAAACAAGCTTAAACCCACTTACTGCTGTTTAAAAGTGCTTATTCCCGCTTACCCCGAGCTAATTTTTTAAAAAGAAATGAAAAAGAGTTGATAGGAAAGTGGTGAAAAAGGGGCACAAAGAGGGAAAGACAGTAGGGAAAATAGCTAACGATGTGCAGGATGGGTGTAGGGAAGGTCCATAGCAGCCCATTTCTTCTACAGCAACAGCTGTGCATATACACTGATTTGGAGGTAGATTTGGATACTCATACCCCCTGAGAGAGGGGTGAGGACAACAAAAATATGTTGTAAAGCTAATTAGACTGGATTACATGTGTCCAGTGGACATGTGTGCGAAATAGACAGCTATGTATGGGGCAAGATTTTTTTTGGGAACAGATTGCCCTTTTTTTAAGGTGAGAGTGGGATGCTGGGGAGGGATAGTAGATATATTTGGGGAGGTATGTTGGGTATGATAACAGACAAGACAGACAAGGCAGCATACAGGGGTGGTATATGATACATGTGGGAGTTAAACACCTTGGATGAGGAGGGGTGTTTGGAACTCAGAAGCCCATGAGCTCCCTAGTGGAAACAGTGGGACTGAGGACCCCACCCATGGGCAGTCACCACTGCATCTTCATGGCCCCAAAGATGGCTGTGCTTGGGGCTGAGTAGGAGGGGCAGGCTGACACTCTAGTTGCACCACGTGGCCCTCAAGCTGGTGTAGCATATCTCCAAACTCCCTGCGGAGCTCGCTATGTACCAGATCCAGGACCTGGAGACAAGTGACAGTATCCTGTCTGCACCCACTCCCGGGGGGACGAGCCCCATCCCCTGAGGTGGTTCCACCTAAAGGTGGTGCAGGACCAGCAGACGAAAAGGACTCGGGCTGGACCCTAGACATGCTGGTGCCCAGTGCCACAGCCAGATGAGGTGGGAGAGGTGGGTCCACTGGGACCAGCCTTCCCAAACATGCTATGGTGTTTCAGTTTTACAACATATGTGGGTTAGTAATAGTCAACACATTCCAGGATTAGGTATAACAGCATGCATAGATATTCCCATTAACCCAAAACACCAGATATGGAACAGTTGCATAGCAAACAGAACACATGCATATATGGAACCACAAGTGGCCATTAAAAGAGCATGCAGGTACATTGATGGCAGCATGCCACCAATGTGGGAGTATTTCAACATGGCACATGCATAGAACAAATTTCAGTTTTTATCAAACAATAGGACATATGTCCCAACAGTAGATTTAATAATGCACATACCAATTGAGTTGTGCATTGAGTTTATTGTTGCAGATATGGGGGGGAGAGAAAGATGTCAATTAACAACTTGTATATCACAGTAGTTCTCATTACTTTCCTAGTCAGTGCTGTGATCTGTACCTTACAGGAATTATTACACTACCCTATGGTCTTAGTTTGGACAGTAGTATGGATGTAGACAACTATATACATAAACTGAGTTTTACCTGCAGTATACACCTCTTACCTGGTATACCTCTGGAGGCATTGTTTGTTAACACTATCTGACTGTTTCTACGCATATTCCCAGATTCCAGGTCGATGTTATGCACATACTTGTCCATCTCTTATTGCACACACTCTGGGCATGTCTTGACAACATGCAGGTGAAACCGGGACATATTTTGACCATTGCCCTCACAAACCTTTGGTGAGTTGTACAATGACAGGTTTGTTTTCATAGACATTTTCCAAATACTTACAGGCCTGACAGTCAGTTATATGAAGTTAAATGCTGCCTACATGTCAGAGATTAGCATGCTGATATGCCAGGGGGAAAGGGTAACAGCCAGCAGATATGAGCCAATTAACTGGACATTCTGGACAAATCTGTACAGTTTAGGGGTATGATTCTGCATACAGCTTACTACCACTCCCAGGATTCGTACCATGGCTGTGTCTGCTAAAAATAAAAATGTTCATCAGAGTTGAGTGTGCTATATAGATATTGCTGTGTATCTCTTCTCTGATTTCTGTCTGTAAGTCTCCCATGGCTTTACAGTCTGACCTTGTAATTACAACACAATAGATGTATGCATATGTGTCTGTGTGTGTGTGTATATATACATATATATATATATATATATATATATATATATATATATATATATATATATATATATATATATATATATATATATATGTATGTATATGGGTCTAGGACACATGCTCGACTAGCGTATGTCTGAATCACAAAACATCAAACACACATACATGAAAGCACTTAACATTGAAAAGTGCTTCTTTGTATGTGTAGTTAAAAAAAAAATCTAAATTTCTGCACGACCCACATGGGGGGCTGTGCCCCCCACCCCCCTACTTTATTATTCTCACTCTGAGATCGCACTACAGTGGGGAAAAGGGAATTTTCCCTTACCCACACTGCAGTCCGTTCTATGAAACAAGCACACATACACGGAAGCGCTTGTCGATGTTAATCGCTTTCGTGTATGTGTGTTCTATGTTTTCTGATTCGGACATATGCTAGTCGAGCATATATATATATATATATATATATATATATATATACATATATATATATATATATATATATATATATACACACACACACACACACACACACACACACACACACACACACACATATATCTGCATGTATAAATACATTTCCCGTACTGTTGAATGACTATGCTGGATGATGTGTTTGTGAAAATATCAGGATTGTGTATATCTGACATGGCTTAGTGGTAAATCGCTTTGGCTATGATATGCAGGGTCCTGGGTTCAAGACTTGCACAAGCTGTTTAGTTTGTTGCTGGGCAGAAAAAGGGCTGTTGGATACAGAGTGATTAAGGCACTTTTAAGCAATTGTAAGCGGGTTTGCACAAAAGTTAGCACTGCTAACTTCTGGTTACAGTTTCTTATACTTTGTTAGCTTCTCAATTGCTTAACCTGTGTAGGCATTGCTTACCCCTCATGTAAACAAGCTTAAACCCACTTACTGCTGTTTAAAAGTGCTTATTCCCGCTTACCCCGAGCTAATTTTTTAAAAAGAAATGAAAAGAGTTGATAGGAAAGTGGTGAAAAAGGGGCACAAAGAGGGAAAGACAGTAGGGAAAATAGCTAACGATGTGCAGGATGGGTGTAGGGAAGGTCCATAGCAGCCCATTTCTTCTACAGCAACAGCTGTGCATATACACTGATTTGGAGGTAGATTTGGATACTCATACCCCCTGAGAGAGGGGTGAGGACAACAAAAATATGTTGTAAAGCTAATTAGACTGGATTACATGTGTCCAGTGGACATGTGTGCGAAATAGACAGCTATGTATGGGGCAAGATTTTTTTTGGGAACAGATTGCCCTTTTTTAAGGTGAGAGTGGGATGCTGGGGAGGGATAGTAGATATATTTGGGGAGGTATGTTGGGTATGATAACAGGCAAGACAGACAAGGCAGCATACAGGGGTGGTATATGATACATGTGGGAGTTAAACACCTTGGATGAGGAGGGGTGTTTGGAACTCAGAAGCCCATGAGCTCCCTAGTGGAAACAGTGGGACTGAGGACCCCACCCATGGGCAGTCACCACTGCATCTTCATGGCCCCAAAGATGGCTGTGCTTGGGGCTGAGTAGGAGGGGCAGGCTGACACTCTAGTTGCACCACGTGGCCCTCAAGCTGGTGTAGCATATCTCCAAACTCCTGGAGCTCGCTATGTACCAGATCCAGGACCTGGAGACAAGTGACAGTATCCTGTCTGCACCCACTCCCGGGGGGACGAGCCCCATCCCCTGAGGTGGTTCCACCTAAAGGTGGTGCAGGACCAGCAGACGAAAAGGACTCAGGCTGGACCCTAGACATGCTGGTGTCCAGTGCCACAGCCAGATGAGGTGGGAGAGGTGGGTCCACTGGGACCAGCCTTCCCAAACATGCTATGGTGTTTCAGTTTTACAACATATGTGGGTTAGTAATAGTCAACACATTCCAGGATTAGGTATAACAGCATGCATAGATATTCCCATTAACCCAAAACACCAGATATGGAACAGTTGCATAGCAAACAGAACACATGCATATATGGAACCACAAGTGGCCATTAAAACAGCATGCAGGTACATTGATGGCAGCATGCCACCAATGTGGGAGTATTTCAACATGGCACATGCATAGAACAAATTTCAGTTTTTATCAAACAATAGGACATATGTCCCAACAGTAGATTTAATAATGCACATACCAATTGAGTTGTGTATTGAGTTTATTGTTGCAGATATGTGGGGGAGAGAAAGATGTCAATTAACAACTTGTATATCACAGTAGTTCTCATTACTTTCCTAGTCAGTGCTGTGATCTGTACCTTACAGGAATTATTACACTACCCTATGGTCTTAGTTTGGACAGTAGTATGGATGTAGACAACTATATACATAAACTGAGTTTTACCTGCATTATACACCTCTTACCTGGTATACCTCTGGAGCCATTGTTTGTTAACACTATCTGACTGTTTCTACGCATATTCCCAGATTCCAGGTCGATGTTATGCACATACTTGTCCATCTCTTATTGCACACACTCTGGGCATGTCTTGACAACATGCAGGTGAAACCGGGACATATTTTGACCATCGCCCTCACAAACCTTTGGTGAGTTGTACAATGACAGGTTTGTTTTCATAGACATTTTCCAAATACTTACAGGCCTGACAGTCAGTTTATGATGTTAAATGCTGCCTACATGTCAGAGATTAGCACGCTGATATGCCAGGGGGATAGGGTAACAGCCAGCAGATATGAGCCAATTAACTGGACATTCTGGACAAATCTGTACAGTTGAGGGGTATGATTCTGCATACAGCTTACTACCACTCCCAAGATTCGTGCCATGGCTGCGTCTGCTAAAAATAAAAATGTTCATCAGAGTTGAGTGTGCTATATAGATATTGCTGTGTATCTCTTCTCTGATTTCTGTCTGTAAGTCTCCCATGGCTTTACAATCTGACCTTGTAATTACAACACTCTTATACAGGGCTTCCTAGACAGTTTTATTATGTAGCACAATGTAGATGACAGTGATGAGTAATACCTTATTATTCAGAGAAACTGCAACACTAACAATGCCATACAATACCAGAGTAAACAGCACCAGTCCAGGATTCCAACCTTTTATTTCTAGGCACAGTTTTCGTATCTGACAGACCTGTGGGGCTTAATATTTGTTAGCACTACCTGAATGTTGCCACACATATTACCAGATTACCCATTATTATTATGCACATATATCTCACTCTGTTACTGCACACACTCTGGTCATAGCTTCATAACATGGGGAAGGAGATGGGACATACTTTGCTTATTACTCTCAAAACATTTGGTGAGCTGCTAGGTGACAGGTTTGTTCTTATAGATATATTTCTGTCAGTTATGATGTCCGACAATCAGTTGTATGTCATTATTTGCTGCCTAAACTTCTGGGATCGTCCCACTGATTTGTCAGGGGGACAGGGTGACAGGCAGCAGATATGGGTCAATTAACTGGACATTCTGGACAAATCTGTACAGTTGTGGGGTATGATTCTGCATACACCTTACTACCACTCCCAAGATTCGAACCATGGCTGTGTGTGCTAAAAATACAACAGTTTACATCTCAGCTGAGCATGCTATTTGGATTATGTTGTTTATCTTTTCATTGTTTTCTAAGTCTCTCTCAGTTGTACAATATGACCTCTTGTGATTACAACAGTCATATACAGACATTCCTATACATTCTATTTATATAGCACATTGTGGGTAACAGTGCTTAATACAACAGTACTATTAAGAGATTGCAACACTACATTACCATAGGATACCAGAGTAAACATAAGCAGTCCAGCAGTTAGACCTTTATTGTCAGACTGTTAACCTTTTATTTACATACAACCTATATGAGACTCTTCCTGTCATATTGTCTAGTGTATTCAGTACATGCCATAAACAATACAAGTGTTATACTGGCAATTAACTTTCTACTACATTTAGATTTATTTCTTATGACAGTACATGCAAGAGTATTACTAACCTGCCTCACAACACAACCTCTGCAATCTACAGGCATGGGCTTCCCGGTTCACAGCCCATTCGTCTGCTGCAGTCAAAGACATGAGGAGTATTTAGCCTCACCTATCCATAATATACATGAGCTGGCAATTATTAAACAGGTAGTAGACTGATACTTGCACATGGCTGGGACATCCCCCGTCCACCTAGCCTCTTGGATCTACTGATCCAAGAGCTCCCTCTTTCTCCACTTCAGGTCGGCATAGTGATGCCTGACCTGCTCACCAGTTTGCGGTATGCCAGTGGCACTGGTAAGGTCACCGGCGAGATGGTCCCAGGCTTCTGCTTTATATTGGGAACCCTGATACTAGCCCTGCAGCAATCTCTGGTCATGGCCTTTAACAAGGAGTCCTGCCATGACTTTGAACTCCTGGATGCCCCAGCGCTACACTCGGAAGCTCACTCCTTCTCCCACCCAGGTCATAGTGCCTACAGGAGAAAGCTGCAACCAGTTATGAGATGTATTCCCACCTGTTGGGTTTAAATAGGGTTGATTTCCTGCACTTTGCCATGATATGATGGTTTTGAAAATGCTAAGCCATGGGCAAACCTGCTTACCTAAGGTTGGCATTGCTTAAAGGGGTATACCACTGGGCAAACTGATTTAGCTGGCTTACACATTCCTTACGCCTCATAAGCAGGACTGTGCAATGCTTAGCATTGCTTCATTTTTAATTTGCATACTATTTGCTGTTTGGCATTGATTTATTATTCATTACATGCTATATATGTGTTTGGTATCCATGATTCATGTGTACGTACACTGTATGGGGTCCTTGTGTTTATTAGGGGATTTCAACACTTTATTACAATGACACCTCACATCTGGACTTAATGCAGTACTCTAGTTCACATATTTATGTTATGTAGTAGGTTATACAACATAAAACTGTATATAGATTCCTTTCACATGTTAAGTTTGATTTTCTTATAGTGAGGATCTGTTTGGTGATACCTCAGTCATATGCACTGATGTGATGGCTTACTGGTTAACTGCTGTGACTGCAGTGTACAGGGTCCTCATTTCAAGACTTGCAAGGGCTGTTAATTTTGTTGCTGAGCAGAACAGCGGCTGTTGGATACAGAGTGATTAAGGCACTTTTAAGTAATTGTAAGCGGGTTTGGTGAGTTTGCATGAAGGTAAGCAATGCTAACTTCTGGTTACATTTGCTTACATAGGGTTAGCTTCAATATTGATTAACGTGTGTGCGTATTGCTCACCTCTGTGCAAACAGGCTGAAACCTGCTTACTACTGCTTAAAAATGCTTACTCGCGCTTACCCCCGCACTAAATTAGACCGAAATGTAACATGGTTCTTGGGAAGGTGGTGGATTTGGACACTCTATGGATTTATCATTCATTACACATTATACCTTCGATTTGTATCCCTGATTCATGTGTACATATACTGTATGGGGCACTTGTGTTAATCTGTGGATTTTACATTATTACAATGACACCTCACATCTGCATTTAATGCAGTACTCCAGTTCACAAGTATATGTTATTTAGTAGGTTATACAACAGAAAATATGGTTCATAAAGTGATTTGACATGGAAAATGGAATGTACTAGAGTGAGACTCAAATCAGGAATGACTGCTTGTAAGGTGAATGCTCTGACCATTACACTACTACTTCATTTGCATGTATCTTGATAGTTATCTTCTTGTTCCTTTTAAGCTACAGTATACGTAGCTAAGCAATGGGCAAACTTGTGCACCTATGGTTAAATTTAATCTGTTTGATAAAAAAATAAATAAATTGTTTATATTATTATATTTTAAATATTGGTGGTGGTGCTGCGGTAGCATTGTTGCCTCACAGTAAGACACTGTCCGGTTTGATTCTCAGCTAGAGCGTCTTCTGCATGGAGAAATGCATGAATGGGCATACCTTCGTTGAAGGTTGTGCGTCAGGGCTGGTAACTCGGCATGTAAAAATCAACTACCAATCATTAGCGGACCGGAGCTCCACTGTGGCGACCCCTAACCGGGAAAAGCCGAAAGACACAACAACAACAACATTATATTTTAAATATTGCTCTTATAAACTTGGGGGGGGAGTTGCTGGGGTTATGCAACCCCCTATGAGCGATCTTGCTCATTGTAATTGCTAAACTGCAGTTCTTGACTTCGAGGGCATGCCCCCTGCACTCATCCATGCTCCATGTCTGTTTAGGAGCTCAGGCAGCGAGCTTTCATTACAATGCATGACGCGCTGCCGTGCTGGTCCTAAACAGTCGCTTCCGTGCAGGAATAAGCTATTCCTGCATGGACGTTTACTGAATCCTAGGGACTGTTTTGGCTCTAGCCTGTTATGAGTAATTCAGATATGTACATTTGTGATATATGATCCTTATGTTGGTTATGAATAAGTAAAAGGTAAGATGGCCCTCTTCTGTATATTTAATATACAACAGTTTTAACCAAATCTTATGCGTACAAGGAAAAGATACTCTTTTATCTTCTGCTGTAGTAAGAAGAGACAATTTAGCTTCAGTTGAAACTGTTTAAAGATTTTCTGTCCTCTACATTGAAATGAACTAAAATAAAATTCCCCCCAAACCCATCTTCTAAGATTACTTGCACAAAAATTTACTTGAAATTAGTCACAACCACCTGCCTCCTCACCCTCAGACCAATAAGTACCACGGGTAATAAATTCTAGTTTAATCAATGCATCTTTGAGAACATTTATAAATTGTCTATAATCAATAAAAGGAGCATAAATTGATCCTATCAGTAGACAAACCTTCCTAGCTAATACTTTTAAAAGTAAGGTTCTTCCTTCTACAGCCATATATTTATAACCCTGACTTCAGATGAACATATCAGAATTGACACACCTGTAGAATTATTTGTTGAATTAATAAAACTTTGTGCAAATGATTTGGTTATACAAAATGTAAAACTTTTCAGATGAAACGCAGCTTTTCTGTAGCCAAACAAATTCCACATATATTTCCACTAGAAACTTCCAGAATTTACTTCTCTTAATTATGTGATTTAAACAATTTACATTAATGGACACATTTGTTTCTCTGTAACAATTCTAACAATATTTCTAATGCTGTCTTCCCAGCCCCAAAAAGGAAATGCCCATGTATCCAGTCCTGATTCTTCTCATGGCTGTGCCATCTATCAGGGAAATAGATTAATTGCACATAGTTCTTTTTAGCTTCCCAAACTGTCTTAAATTGTAAAGTAAACTCTTTACAGTTAACTTGCAGGGTAGAAGGATAAATAAGTCTAGACTTCTCTCTTTTTGCCATAATGAATTTCTTATATGATTTAAAGTTTGTCATCTCAAAATCCATTCCAGTTGGAGATCCTGAAAAATATTTATTGTTAATTACAAAAATTAAATTTCTAAATCTTGATGCAGCTGCCAGAATGTTATTTCTTTTTGAAAGTAGTTGAACTCTTAGCAATCGATATTGTATTTCTCCCAGGTTTAGTTGGTCCCACCAAGTGATTTCCATTGTGATGTTATTCAAGGATACATTTTGGCTTTTTCTACCAAAACATTTATAAAATCCTTTATTAATTGTTTGGGTGAATTATTTTTATCTTGCAATTCTGGTATTTCACTCAAAGCTCAAATTGCATCACTAGGAATGGGCTTCCATCAAAAGCAATCTGTCCTGTAGCTTTGTTAATTCCTTTGATAATTCAGGATTACCTTGCTTTAGTAAACTGTTTCCTGTTTTATATCATACAATTCATCTGTGAATAAGAATTGCTACTCTGTACATTCAGCAGTTTGAATAGAATGTTGTTTCAGCAGTGATTCTATCTCTTTAATTTCTACTGCTATCTGCTTAACTTCTCCTACCACACTGGAAATAAAGTCTATATTGGGAGGTGTTTTTTCTGTATAAATTGTCTCCGCTCTTTTTCTCCATTTAGTATCATATGAGTAAGTTCAGTCACTTTCCTACTTAATTAGTGCTTTAGAGACAGACAAATTAACATTACTTGAATTTTGTAGCAGTGCTCCCTTATCCAGTAGTCAAGGAACTCAGCTTGCATGGATGTTGAAGCAAATTGTAAAGACTGGGATTCCATGTGAGTTGATGAAACTTTTTTATCCATATTTCAGGGTCTTATACTGGACTCTGATTGCAATAGACTTTCAAAAGTTGCAGCAGAAAAAAATGTAATATTTTTTCCCTGAAAAACGTTTATTTCTGATTGATCTTCCAGAAACTCCAGGTAGGAAAAAAGTTCTGACATTGCATCCTCTGGTGCTAGTTACTTCTTAGTGGATTGTACTCTCTGCCTGCTGTTAAGTTTTCCACTGTCTCTCTAAGTTGTCTTTTTTTCATATCCCTTGTGATACACTAAACTGATTGGCATTATCAACAACTTTAAAATAAAAATGTCGTAACGTGTCTGCACCTGGTCAGCAAAAACATTAAAAGCTGGATAGCTGAGAACAAATTGCAACTAAATGCATAATATTACTATTGTTGTATTTATTGATGAGAAGCTAAACATTCAAAGTTTCCCACTGCTGCAGCTACACCATGCATCAGCACACAATCTCCACCACTCCCTCATGAGCAAGCCCTCATCAAAAGTATGGGGTCAAGGGGTAATCTCTGATTATAAATTTCTGGCAAAAATAGTTAATAGTTATATTCTATAAAAGGTATCAGATATAGTTAATCTAAATCAATTTGGAGTTTTACCTGGCAGGACTATGTCTTTACCTCTACATGTTCTGCAAGCAATCCATTTACATTCATAGTGGAAAAAATGAGTTTAACCACATAAAACCAGATTTCTGTGCACAAGATACATACAAAGCTTTTGATCCTGTTTAATGAATATTCCAGTGGAAATATTTAATATTATACAGGCCTTCTTTGCTGAGACCTGTAATCAAGTAACAGTTAAAAAAAGACTGTCATCAATTAATCAACAGTTAATGGTGGTGGTGGGGTGTGATCGTCAAGGTTATCCCCTTTCACCATCACTATTTTTGTTACCAAAAGATCAAATATGAAGATTCATTGACTCTGATAAAAATAGTCCAGCACAGATCTTGAATGCCCACTTTATGTTTATTAATTATGCAGATGATATAAAATCTTGTCAAAGGGGCATATTCAACTTCATAGATTTTAAGGCAACTGATTAGTTTGGTTACATAACATTTTAGTCAATGAATTATTCAAAGACAAAAAAAAATCTAAAGCATGTAGCAGAAATTATTCTGAGTAGTAAATGGAATTTTTTTCAACAAGATTCACACATGACAAAGACTCAGATCAAATATGAGTATATTATCATGACAGATATGATCACAAAGCTGGAATTTTATGAGTAGGGCAATGGAAGCATTTGCATTTCCTGATACAATAATATGTTTAATATGGAGGATGTATGAGGGATAGGAGGAAAAAATCAAAGTGGGAGGGTACCTCTCTGATGTGTTGTGAGTGAACAGAGGAACCAGGCAGGAGTATCCTCTTTCACCTTTGTAATTTGTATTATATTTAGACCCATACTGGCAAAGAAAATAAGGGACTCAGAAATTCAAGGTTATAATTGGCATGGTATTCAAAAAAGTTGGCTTTACTGGCAGATGATGTCATTTTGTACCAGATAAAATGATAAAAGGATGATTCAGTGTTGTGGAACATTCTGAGACAGTTCCATTTTTTTCAGGATATAAAATTAAATAAGATAAATAAAACAAAGGCTATATCTGTTAACTATATAATTCACACATAAACTGGTTCAGCAATACCCATATTTATGGGGATAAGATAAAAATGAAATATTTATGAGAATGGGTTTAAAAAGATTATGTTATGGTTGCTAAGGATATGTGGGAAATGTCTAAACAAAAGATTATACAAAAACTGAGAAACTGGAAGTTATTGCCTATAGATGTGGATTGCAAGATATAAGCAGAAAAATGTTTTACTCCCATTAGTTTTATACACAGATCAGGCTTATTTTTATCATCCAAAGCAGAAGTTGTGGTTAGCAATTAATAAACAGTATAAGGATTTTATCTGGGACGGGAACAGGGTAAGAGTCAAGTGGGATAAGCTAACCCTTCAAATAGAACAAGGATGTTTAGGATTACCTAATCTGAAGGGATATTTTCAGTTAAGTCTCTTATACATAAGACAAGCAAAAATCTATAATTCAAAATGGAAAGGAATGATGTTGAAGCAGGAGGTAATTGAAGAAATAGGGAACGAGTGGGAATTTGGATGCAGACCTTTAAGGAGAATAATGCAGAATATTATATTCAAGAAGTAGCAGAAAGTATACTAAGAACTAAGCCAACATGACAATGGAGAAAGAATATTCTGGAACTAGAGATGGGTGCAATTAGAGGTACAGAGAAGATGCAAGAGAGTGCTGGAATTTACTGGAGAAAGATAGCAAAGGAACCAAGGTACTGGGAGCAAATGAATACAAAGGGAAAGGTAATAGAATGTGGAGAGGCTAAGAAGACATTTGGCCCACAGGGTAGAAATTGCCTAGTTATCAGGGACTGATATCAGAGTATAGGCAAATAGAAAAGGGTAGGGGAATCATAAATGAAGGACCTGCACTGGTTGAGGTTTTAGTTGACTCTAGAAACGAAGCTGCTGTTTAAAATAAATAATTAGTAGCGCATATGCAATATTGCATGATAACTACAGGAATCAATCAGAGTAGGTCAGAAAAGATTGGGAAGAGAGATTAAATAAGCAATTCATAAAAAACAATGGGAGGACATATGTATGGCTCCCAAATATGCAACAAAATCTAGAAGATTTACGATTTTGGCCTGGAAGTGTTTACATAGTTACTTTTATACCCCAAGCAGACTCCAAAGATGTTTTCTTCAGATAGATGGCACATTTTAGAGGTGTAATGGGGAAGAAAGAGATAACTGGGAGCATACATTCCTGGAGTTTAATGAGTTGGAAGACTTTAAAAAATCCCTACAGATTGTTCTGTCAGGAATATTGGATGAGTAAAGGAGTCTAACTGAGGAACTTATTTTTTGAGCAGGGACACAGGATCTAAATTATCTAGACATAATAAGAACAAAGAACAGGAAGTGGAATCTTTAGAAAAGGGTAGGAGTAAATTACATATGAAAATGGAAATTTAAGGAGCAATACTTGCAGAAAATGGTTTGGACTATAAAAGAGGTCAAAGGGAAGACAGGAATTGAACAATTTATGTTCAATATTAGTTTGATTATATTCTATAGAATAATTTATGTGATGTATAATGTTTGTAAATGTGAACTTGTTAATATGGTTTGATTAATTTTATAAACATATAAGTTAGCCTATGTATTTTAATAAATGTGCTTTTTTAAGTGATTTTAATCTTAATCTATCCTTCACTGGTAGAATTAATTTTTGGAAATTAAAAGTCTATTCTTTATAGACATTCTCTATTATAGGTTTATTAATTCTTACAGTTTATACCTGATATAACAAATTTAAAAGGATTTGGAAGAAATTTATTTGGAGAGGAGGTTCTCCAAGTATACATTGGGAAATATTATAACCAAAGAAAATAGCATGTGAATGTGCAGTCACCAGAAACTCAAACTAAAAGAAAACAAAGCCAACATGGTGCTTTGCTTCCTGAAGGAGTCAAACAGTAAATGTTCAAAAACAAGCTCAAAAGTCACATTCCTTAGGAACAAGCTTTAAAACAATACCGTGAATGGCCACCAGTCATAGTTAAAGGGGTAAAAAACAAAATTCACTTTAATATTAAAAACAATAAAACAATTGAGCACTTTCATCTATTAATTATAGAACTTCATCAGAACCCTACTTTCAAGCTCAACTTCAAAAGGAGGTTGTGATGACTGGTAGAGATGGGTGAAGGCTGCCAGCCTAGCCAGATAGACTTGTGCAGATAATTCTATCATTTGTAAATATGAATGTTGAACTTAAAACAATGTGGCAACATTGCCATCTGCTGTAAAGAAAGCTAAGTCAAGCATTTCTTGTTGGTCCTTTGAAATTAAAATTATTTCATCACTGCCCTTGATGTTTAGTCGGGTCCAGTCCGTCTAGATGAAGGCTTCCTGCCCATCATTTTTAAGACTAAAGTTAATGACCAGAATTTACATGTGGAATGTCCTTTATTGCTCTAAGTGTAAAAGAATGTAAATGCAGTTTCTGTCAGCCTGGGAACACCAGGAAGGTGTAAAAGATGATGTAATGCTTAGCAGAACTGGCGTTTCAATTTAAACAGTGAGAACCAGAGATTATTAAGCATTTTTGTCTGACTATCCAACTCACAGCACTGCTTGTTGCTCTATGTAAGTAAATTATTTTAGAAGTGTGTTTTCTTGTAGCTAGCTAGAAGCTAGAAATATTAGACTAAGTGTTTTTCTGTGATGTCAGAACTGTACTACTGATTTATTTTAAGTATTTATGTGTGATCTCTTAACTTTTGACTAGCACTGACTGTGTAGTAGAAAGTATTGTCTTGTGGTTTTAATTATTTCTTAATAAATATTTTAAAACCTTTTACCTGTGGCTGGTTTTGTGTAGAGATAAGTTAAGCTCTAGATTACATTGCATATTTATAGAGTTTATTGTACAAAGCCACGCTAATTAGCCTTGACTTATTAGTCACACTTACCAATTGGATAATAATATTGTACAGTAACAATCGGCCACCCTTTTAAGGGCCTTTGGGTAGCTGATAATATTAGCTTGGTGGTGGCAGTAATTAATACCATATAGTCTGGGTAAAAGGGGCACAGCTGGAGAACCTGTTCCAGCCTACCCCAAGAGTGTCTGTGTGGTTGTATAAACTTATCTCAAAGTGAGTGTGTCAGCTACTTGGGCGGGACACGAAGCACTGGTTGGACAGAGAGGGTGCTGGATATTTTGACTTGCCCACCTAGGCTGAGATCTGGACCCTATAGCTGTGCCAATGGGGAGTCTTATTGGGGATCTGGAGAGCAAGGGAGCGACCAGCCCTGGACTGACCTCTGATACAGACCATACAGTGATCTCTGTATGCTCTTAAGGGAAATTGCACTTTACTGTGTGTATTTGTTATCCTTTCCTCATATATATGAGACACCCTCTCTGATGTTATTGGTGAGTATTGAGGCTCCTTGATTGCTGGGCCAGGGCATGGGCATTGCATATTAATTGGTGGCGGTGGTTGGGATATCTTCACATATTAATTGTTTGGCAGCGGTGGGATATCCAGACCACTTATTAATTAGTTGGCAAATACTAAATGGCTTGTAGTGGTGTGGGTAGAGTGTATCCTGTAGCTAGTGTACAGTGAGCTTTGAAGGTGTTTTTGTACTCTAAAACAGCCACGCAGTGACTACTCAAAGTTCAGATCACAATTGTTTTATTTCTTTTGTTAGCCTAGTTATTCTGGCTGAGCAGGCACCATGTCAGCAGCGGAGTATGGAAAGCTGACAAGGAGCCAGCTGGAGGAGATGTACCAGGCTAGCAGACTGGTGCATGGAAACCTGACTAAGGCAGGCCTAATTGCAGCCTTGGTTACAGCTGCATCAGAAAACAGCAACAGGAGGACAATCAGACTGGCAGTGGAGATATAATTCCCTCAGAGAATGGACAGCTCAACCTTTCTGCAGTGGACTTAAAAATCCAACTGGAGCTAAAGAGACTTGAGTTGGAGGCCAGGCAGGTGGAATTAGAAGCAAATGAGAGACTGTGATGTTTGCAGGCTGAGGAGAATGAGAAACTGTTACATCTACAAGGTGAGAAACAAGAGAAGCAGAGGCAGCATGAGAAGGAGATGCTGACTCTTTGCCAGACTCATAGAGGAAATGGGGAAGGGAGTAACTGGACCCCAGAAGCACAAAAGGTCAGTAAATTTCTTCCGCAGTTTAAAGATGGGGATAATTTTGATAGTTTCATTCATATGTTTGAGAGGGTATGTAAACAGCATGAAGTTGACCGAGGGCTCTGGGTATGGTTCCTGACCCCCTTACTCAATGATAAAGTTGTAACTGCATTAGCTAAAATGTCTGACGTTGCATGTTTTGATTATACTGCTGTTAAGAAATGTCTTTTAGAACTGTTCAGGCTAACACCTGAAATGTATAGGAAAAAGTTTCTTGAGCATAGACGCAAGACAGATGAAAGTGTGTGTGAATATGTTGCTGAACTGAGCACTTATTTTCATAGCTGGATGAATGGATGTCAGGTCACCACTTCTGATGGGCTGGCAGACCTTTTGGTAATGGAACAAGCCCTCAGCACTTTGCCTGAAGACATGAGGATTTGGTTAGCTGATAGACAATGTGCTACTTCAGATGAGTTGGGGAAGAAGGGAGACCTGTACCTGGCAAGCAGGGTATCCCTGCACAGGAAGGGGACCCCTAGTACTGCTCATGGGTCTAAATGAACCCATGGTGGGAAGCACAGACTACCACAACAGAATCTGCCAGTAGCACAGGAAGCCACTAGTCCAGGTACACGTCCAGGAGCTAGGGTTAAATGTTTTGAATTCAACCAGTGGGGCCATGTGGCATACAAGTGTCCACGGAGGTAAGATGGGGGACCAAAGGTGAAGAGGCCAGTAAGTGGGAAAGACAAAATGGCAATAGTAGGTTGTCTTGAGACAACAGGGGTATGGAACTACCATCCTGCAGACGTCCTGATAGGGAAGGATTTGGATGAGGCAGTACCAGGTGCTTGTGCAGTTACATGCAGTCAGGCTAGGAGACAAGCATGTGAGTCTGGTAGCCTGGGGAAGACCCAAACAGATCTGCATATTTGCAACCAGGGCTGGTGAGGTGGTTATTTCAGGAAGGGAGCTACTTTGTAGCAGTGAGACTGAATATGAGCCACAGCTGCTTGTGGGTACTGATGTTCCCTTGGGCAGAGTGACTGCAAAGGTAGAGGTGAGTAGTAGTACCCAGGCTGACAGTGAAGCACCACTCTTAGAGGATGCCAGACTTCCTTTGGAAGGGGAGCTGGGAAGGGTTACAAGGAGAGAGTTTAGACAGGCTCAGCTCTCAGACCCTACATTGCAAGGTCTGAAGCAGGTAGCTAGGGAGGCACCTGATTCTCAAGGAAAGGGGGAATCTGTATACTGGGACAAAGGGTTACTATACAGAGTGGACCGCTGAGGGAGGGCTAGAAGGTGAGAGAGTACAGCAGTTGGTAGTGCCTAGAGCCTACCGTCTGGGCTTCTAGCCATAGCCCATGATATTCCCTTTGCAGGTCATATGGGAATAAAACATACAAAGAGGCATATTATGCAGAAACAGGGTACTGCAGGACCTGTGAGCAGTGTCAAAAGGTAGGCAAGGCAGGAGACAAGGTGAGAGCTCCTTTGATACCTTTCCTTGTGATTGAAGGGCCATTTCAGAGGGTAGCTATGGATATTGTGGGTCCTCCGAATACCCCAAGTTCCACAGGGAAAAAGTATATTCTAGTGGTAGTGGATTATGCTACACGATACCCTGAGGCAGTAGCTTTGTCCTCCACTGAGGCAGAGAAGGTGGCAAATGCTTTCCTAGAGATTTTTAGCAGGGTAGGTTTCCCAAAATAAATACTGTCTGACAGAGGTGCCAATTTTATGTCAGACCTGCTGGCTTGTCTGTGGAAGTCCTGTGAGGTGAAGCACATGAAGACCACCCCCTACCACCCCCAGACTAATGGTCTTGTTGAGAGATTAAACTCTATAATCAAGTCCATGCTATGGGCATTTGCAGGTCAGTTTAAGAGGGAGTAGGACAAATATTTGCCCCATCTGTTGTCTGCTTACAGAGAGGTTCCCCAGGAATCCACAGGTTTTTCACCTTTTGAGTTGCTGTATGGGCATAGGGTGAGGGGACCTCTAGATTTCATTCGAGATGAGTGGGAAGGTGAGTGCGAGTTTCACAAGGAGTCTGTTGTGGCATATGTCCTAAACCTCAGGACAAGGTTCAGGTAACTCAGGGGCTTGGCCCAGGAAAACCTGGCAGAAGCCCAACAACAGAAAAAGGTGTGGTATGACAGGAATGCTCGAGCTAGAGAGTATGCTGTGGGGCAGCAGGTAATGGTACTTGTTCCTGTCAGACTGCAAGCAGCTTGGGAAAGAACCTACAAGGTGGTAAGAAAGGTAAGTGATGTTAACTACATGGTGGAACTGCTAGGCAGATGGCAGGGGCACCAATTGTACCATGTTAACATGATGAAACCTTACCACGATAGGGAGGCCGTTGTGCTGAGCATTTGCAGTGGATTGCAGGAGGAGTATGAGGGAGCTCTGGGGACTGATCTCCTTAGTGAGGCTCAGGCTGACACCTCAGTGGAAGGAGTAGCAATGTCCCAGCAGCTATCTCCTACCCAGGTTCGAGAAATCCAAGCAGTGTTGCAGGAATTTGAGGACATGTTCACTAGGAAACCAGGGTGCACCCACCTAGTGCAGCACCAGGTGGATACAGGATCCCAAAGGTCTATTAGGCAGGCCCCTTATAGGGTGCTTGAGAGAGTCAAACAGACCCTGATGGATGAGGTACCAGAAATGTTGGAACTAGGGGTGATTCAAGAGCCCAACAGTCTCTAGGCCTCCCCAGTGGTGATGGTGCCAAAGAAGGATGGCAGCACCATGTTCTTTGCGGACTACAGGAAATTAAACAGTCACACAGAGTCAGATGCTTACCCCATGCCTAGGACAGATGAGGCCCTAGAGCAGCTGGGTGGGGCTAAGTATTTTACAACCATTGATCTTACCAAGGGTTACTGGCAGGTACCCTTGACTCCCAGTGCTAAAGAGAAAAGTCAGCCTCTGTGACTCCTTTTGGCTTATATGAGTTCACAAAGATGCCCTTTGGGATGAATAATGCCCCAGTGACTTTCCGGAAGCTGGTAGATAATATCCTAGCAGGAGCAGGAGGGTTTGCCATTGCTTACCTAGATGATAGTGCCATCTACAGCCATTCCTGGCTAGAGCACCTTCAGCATGTCAGGGAGGTGCTGGATAGACTACAGAGGGCAGGGTTGACCATTAAGCTGAGCAAATGTCAGGTGGGTATGGCGGTAGTCTACTACCCAGGACAAAGAGTGGGGAGTGGTAAGATAAGGCCAGAACCTGCCAAAGTGGAAGCCATTCAGGCATGGCCTGTATCTGTTAGCAAAAAGCAAGTGAGGGCATTCTTAGGGACAGCAATGTACTACAGAAAGTTCGTCCCCAATTATAGTACCATAGCTGCCCCCCTCACAGGCCTGACAAGAAAGAACAGGCCAGATAAGGTAGTGTAGACCCCAGCATGTGAGCAGGAATTTCAGAAGCTTAAAGAAGCTTTGGGAAGACCCCCTGTGTTAGCCAGTCCAGATTACAGAAAATAATTTGTTGTGCGGGTGGATGCTTCAAACCATGTTGTGGGGGCTGTACTTAACCAGATTTCTTCAGAGGGGGAAGAGTACCCAGTGGTTTATCTCAGTTGTAGGCTACAACCCAGGGAGGAATGCTATGCAATTGTAAAAAAGGAATGTCTAGCCATAGTGTGGGCATTGCAGAAACTCCAACCTTATCTGTATGGAAGGAAATTCACTGTTATGACAGATCACAACCCCCTAACATGGTTAAACAGCGCCAGTCAGCAAAATGCCAAGTTGCTAAGATGGAGCCTGGGGTTGCAAGCATATGATATGTCAGTGCAGCACTGCAGTGGGAGTACCAATGCCAATGCAGATGGGCTCTCAAGACAGGGAATGGGGTGAGGTACACTCAGATAGACCTAACCCTCTCAGGTGGCATTTCTCAAGGGTCACTTGAAAAACTAGCTTGAGTTCTCAATTAATATACGACACCCATGCCCTGGCCCAAGGAGCCTCAATCCTCACCACTAACACCAGAGAGGGCATCTCATATATATGAGGAAAGGATAACAAACACACACAGTAAAGTGCAATTTCCCTTAAGAGCACACAGAGATCACAGTCAGTCTAGGGCTGTTTGCTCCCTTGCTCCCCAGGTCCCCAATAAGACTCCCCACTGGCACAGCTATAGGGTCCAGATCTCAGCCTAGCTAGGCAAGCTAAAATCTCCAGATCCCTCTTTGTCCAACCAGTGCTTCCTGACCCTGCCCAAGTAGCTGACACATACACTTTGAGATAAGTTTATACAACCACACAGACACTCCAGCTGTGCCCCTTTTACCCAGACAATACAGTAGTAATTACTGCCGCCACCTAGCTAATATTATCAGCTACCCAAAGGCCCTTAAAAGGGTGGCCAATTATTACTGTGCAATATTATTATCCAATTGGTATGTGTGACTAATCAGTCAAGGCTTATTAGAGTGGCTTTGTACAATAAACTCTATAAATATGCAATGTACTCTAGAGCTTAACTTATCTCTACACAAAACCAGCCACAATTAAAAGGTTTTAAAACATTTAATAATAAATAATTAAAACCACAAGACAATACTTTCTACTACACAGTCAGTGCTAGTCAAAAGTTCAGAGATCACACAGAGATACTTAAATCAGTAGTACAGGTCTGACATCACAGAAAAACACTTAGTCTAATATTTCTAGCTTCTAGCTATCTACAAGAAAACACACTTCTAAAATAACTCACTTACAGAGAGCAACAGGCAGTGCTGTGAGTTGGATAGTCAGACAAAAATGCTTAATAATATCTGGTTCTCACTGTTTAGATTGAAACTCCAGTTCTGCTAAACATTACATCATCTTTTACCCCTTTCTGGTGTTCCCAGGCTGAAAGAAACTGCATTTACATTCTTTTACACTTAGAGCAATAAAGGACATTCCATATGTAAATTTTGGTCATTAACTTTAGCCTTAAAACAATAGGCAGGAAGCCTTCATCTAGCCAGACTGGAGCCGACTTGTAAAACATTGAAGACAGTGATGAAATAATTTTAATTTCAAAGGACCAACAAGAAATGCTTGACTTAGCTTTCTTTACAGCAGATGGCAATTTATTTATTTATTTATTTAAATTTGTTGACCGGGAGTGTCCGACTGGACGTGGGTCCATTTTCAGCGGAGGCCCGGGGAGAAAAGCTCCACAGTAAAATAAACAGACAGTAGTTATATTGGATTACATAGTGATTAACAATTTAACATAGAAATTACTTACAACATATTTACAGATGAAGAACATAGTAAATCAGTAGACAACTAGAATCTTTATCTGTGAAGTACATAACAGGCATTAACAAATGTAACAATGAGAAGTTCCTGCTGTATAATAAGTACTAGGCTTATGAGCATCTGAGCTTGCTATCATCAAGGTAGTTAGTGGAGGTGAAAGAAAGGTAGTAGTTGGATGGGGTGGATGATATTAGAGTGGGAGTTGCAAGGGCATAGCCAGCATGTTTTTAGGTGCACTTTTAATAAAGTTTTGAAGTTGGTGCATGATGGTAAGGAGGTAATTGTGGGTGGGAGTGAGTTCCATAATTTGGCTATGGCGCAAGAGAATAGTGCTTCACCGGCAGAGTTATTGGCTTTAGTGATCTGCAAGTGATTTTTGTTGCTGGATCTTAGTGGTCTGGTGGTGCGATAGGGTTGGAGTAGATTCTGGAGGGATGGGGCATTTAGTGGATGGTTTACTAGTTTGTGGGTGAGTGAGAGTTGATACCACTGAAGGAGGTGAGGGAGTTCAAGCCAGCCCAGTTCAGCAAGTGAGAGACAGTGGTGACTACGGTAGAATGCCCCTGTGGCGAATTTTGCGATTTTGTTGTAGCAGGTCTCTAGCTTGTTTAGATCACATTGCCTTAGGTTGGTATATACTGGAGAGGCACAAAGTAGGGTGGAGATAAGGTGGGAATTTGCTATTGAAATCTTTGCTGCTTTGGTGAGAAATTGTTTATTTCTGTATAATGCTCCTAGTTTTTTGTGGACTTTTTTTATGGTCATGGATATGTGAATGTCAAATTTTAGTTTATTGTCTATTTCCACTCCTAGCAATTTGGTCTGTTCACAAATGTTCACAAATGCAACAAATGTTGCCACATTGTTTTAAGTTCAACCTTCATATTTAAAGACGATAGAATTATATGCACAATTCTTTCTGGCTAGGCTGGCAGCCTTCACCCATCTCTACTAGTCTTCACAGAGGTTATCAGAATTAATAATCCCTTGATATCCACAGGTGTCCAGTTCTATGCAAATATATTTCATTTGCAAAATTTTAAAGAAGAGAAATTTTTTAGGTTTTTTCCCTGATGTAGGGCAAGTATGTCCTACTATATTGTTGAATGATATTTTGCTAAGCATACAAAGGATATATATTTTATGTCAATACAAAGTTTGGCCAAAAGTTTTTTTACATATACTTCAGCAGATAGAATTTCGTGGATAGATACTTTTTAAGAAGTCTAGGCTAGATTATTACCTCCAAATCTTTCAAAAGAATTACTACCAGGGAAGTTTATGATTTTTCTGTTGACAATTTTGAAGTAAATATAATAAAAGAAAGCATTCCACCTAATTCAATTATATTTATTTCTGAAAAAAGATATAAACAAAATTAGAATCTTTATTTCAACAATTTGTAGAAAATTCTAAACGTGTTTATTTATGGAGAAAGGGTTTGGCCGGTTTGGCCAGATTGATCAGCTTTACAAGAATCACAAAGTTCTTCATTTAAATACAGTTCTGGAACATAAGAACAGAGAAATTTTAATCCCATTAAGAATGCCAGATTTTTAGTAATATGGATACCTTTTGCGCCTTTAGGAACAGAGTCATTCAGTAGAAGATATACTACAGGCCTTACTGGAGTTCTTTCAAAATAGGGTGGGCAGCTATTAGTAAGAAGTGCCCGCACTGGTGTGTCCAGCTTGGCAATGGTAACATATGTATTTGGTTATTTTCATTTGATTGCTGGGAAAGTCTGACTGGGTTGCTATCCATTTTCAGTGGAGGGCCAGGGAGAAAAGCTCCAAGGTATTACAAAAACATTTTAAGAACAATAATTTTACAATCTTCAAAAATAATACAAAAACATCTCCAGTTTAAATAATTATACTAAATTAAACATAATGTTAAAACATTGGTTAGGAATAGATGCAACTTATAAGATAATGATTTAATATTTAAAGAAATTTTAACCACTTTATAGAACAATTAAAGGAAAGTTAGTATAATACAAACAGGAACTGTATATTACATGAGAGAAGGAACAAGGCTATGGCATATTTAGAAACAGACTCCGAGGAGAGAAATAGATTGAAGTAAGGAAGTGAGTGAAGAACAGGGACTAGACTTGGTATAAGGCATGAAGTGGTACTTGTTCATATTTAAGGATGCAGTTTATCCAAAATCTATTCATTGTGGACAAAAATATCTGATATACTAAGAAATATTTTTGATGGAGTATTTCTGATTGAAGACTCATATAATATATAAATTTCATGTAAACTCCAGAGTTTGCCACAATATAGAGCTAAGACAGTGGCTTTAGCTAGTATGACCACAAAAACAGATTACTCTCCACCACCCAAATTAGGTAATTTAAGAAAAATATAAATTTCCAATTGAAAATGCTCTTTTGTCTTTAATTATTTAATGCAGATTGAAAGGATTGTAATACAATATCTGAATGTTTGTGCATTAATAAGTTTGGGTTTTATTTTATTCAGGTAATGCAGTAAATGAGAGGGTTGTCATTATGGATAAACAATTTCTCGAAGTCATTTCAAATGTTTGAATAATTCAATTTTCATTCTAAGTGAATACATCTGATTTATTGCAAGAAATAATAAAACAAAGATATTAAAAAAAAGGCAGTGGTGATGGTCTTCATAACTGGGTGCTTACCAGTGATTGACAGCTTATTGGTATTACTAACATCATAGCTGGAACCTGGCAAGGTTAAATCTTTATCAAAAAAAATGAAAAAGCATTTTAGTGTTCACATAAAGCTTTTTCAAGCTGAGTGAATAGCAGTTAAAAACCCAAGGTACAAAAAATGCAAAGTCAAGGTCATATGACCAAAATTAATGAAACAATCTCTTCATAATTTAATTTAGGTTGAAAGCTACAGCATTCATGTATACCAGGCAGAGTAGTGGAATTTAACATAGTAATCCAATCATGCTCATCATTTTCAGTAATATTTCTAATATCACAACCTCTGAGGATTTTATCTGCCACATGTAACATTATAAATTGAAAACAATAGTCTTGACCTCTAGAATTATTATGTTTAAACCAGGCATTATTCAAAATTTTCTCTCCTATGTCATATAGGTGTTCATATATTCTTCCTCTAAATAATCTGTCTTCCCTATATAAAAAAATTGACATTCCATACATACTGCCATTTATTCTTAATGTGTAGTGTTGCAGTCTGTAGAGTTAAAAAAATATATCTTTTGATTATAGAAGGATATAAAAAACATTTTGTATGCAAAATATGTTTATAGTAATTACCATCATTGCAGGGAACACTTCCTTTTCTTCTATATTTTGATAAACCAATGTAACTAGATTTATAACATAATGTTCATCCTAAATTAAACCTGTTGTTAAATTCAAAAGAAGGTTTATAAGCTATTGTGTGCGCTATATCTCTACTAGCTAACAGAACAGACTAATTCTTAATAGTGTCACAAACAATATTGACATTTTCTTCATAAGTTAGAGGAAAATGTAATTTATATATACATATATATATATATATATATATATATATATATATATATATATATATATATATATATATATATATCATCACTTTCTCTGTTAAGATTATGACCCAAAGTACAGTCAGGTGAGTTATTAAAAGTACAGTTATTGCTAAAATATATTTTGCCATCCTAACTGGATTTATTCACATTGTTGAGTGCTTTTTTTACTACTGGCATCATGCCAGATGAACTATGCAATCCCATTCAATCTAGCTACATTATAGTCTGCCACTCATAATCTTTATAACAAGAGAACTCAGCAAGCCATCCCTTCATGATTTTTGTACTGCTTTTTCATGCAAGCCTTGGGAAATTATCATCGCCTTCCCTTCCTGTCTTGAACTTCCTAAAATGAGGCCACATTAGTGTTTTCCATCTCAGAACTTCTACTCTCCTCTCACAATTTGTGGCTGCTGACTTCAAAGGACTGTAGATCTACAGGAAGTAACTGCAAGGGTAAGGTTAACTATAATGGGTTAGGCTCTATTAAAGCAGCTCAAGTACCATTACCTGTGATCTTTGAGAAAGTCACTAAGGCCATGAATAAGGGCGAAAGAGTAAATACTGCCTACCTCAACCTGACAAAGGCATTTGACACAATTCTCCACTCAAGTATTGTAAATACACTCACAAAACTGAGCATAAATTCCTGTCACCATAAAGATAGCCAATTGACTCATGGACAAGACACGTGATTAAAGTGGGTAAACCCAGCTCCAGCAAGAGATCAGTTACTAGTGGTGTAACACAAGGCTCAGTGCTGGGACCTCTCCTGTATGGAATGTACTTCTCTGAAGTCAAGGCTAATGTGGAAGGCCTCTGGATTGCAAAGTTTGCAGATGACTAAAAGCTGGGCATAATCATTGAATCCCCCAAAGATGTAGATATCCTTCAGGATGGTCTAGATCAGATAAATGATTGGTGCCAGAACCATGGCTTAAAACTAAATGTGAAAAGATGCATTATCATATCCTTTGGGAAGTCAAATACTCATGCAAATTAGAACATCAATAGTACACCCCTAAGAGTATACTCAGATTTCAGAGATCTAGGTACACAGATACATAGTAGCCTGAACATTGACTGCCATGTGTGACTAAAAGCCCTATCCCTTTAGTCTGTTTCCTACTGACTATTAAGGGGGTGACCTATGCCTGACCTATAAGGCATTCACAAATCCAGCCCTAATGGAGCTGCTATACATCTGCAAGTCAAACAGCATGACAGTCACCTGATCTAGTGATGTAAACTTAGTCAGCTGGAAAGACAGATATATGTCTCAGAGACTGCCCCTTCTTTGGAATGTGCTTCCTATTCAAGTTAAGTAGAACCCTTCCCTAGCCCATTTCAAACTCAGTTTGGATTAATGGATGGGGAATCACAAATTCACACCAGGGGTAGCACTTATGTCCCTTATGGACACGAGCAATCTGTAACATACTCAAGACATTTGAGCACACCAATGTCATCCTCTTTCCTCCCGTGGCCATATATTTGGTAAAATCACATTATATTGGCGAGGATTGTAGGGGATCTTAAGCCATTAGCTTAAACCTTTGAATCAAACAAAAGATGTGGTCATTCATTTTTGCTGCAATAAATAAGGCCAGCTTTAGGTTTTTAATGGAGCCCTAGTCAAAAGGCTCCAAGGGCCCCTTTATTGCATACTAGTCTCCTCTGCAGTTCCCTAGGACACTCTCCTTCCCTCATGCTGGCCCTACACCATCTAGTTTTCTTGCTTTTATCACACTTTGCATTACATTTTAGCTACTCCCCATGCTTTTAACACAACTTAACTGACCAAGACACTGTTGTAATAAGTCTGGGGATGTACCTAAATAAAGCCATGGGTCTGGGGGCCTCTAGGTTTCCCCCAGAAGTCGTATTGTTCTAGAGGCTCTGAGGTGCATACTGGAGCTTTTCTGCAACTTTTTGATATAATGATGGCCTGAACAAAACATTCATAATAAAGGAAAAAACTCAGTCTTATTTTTTTTTTTATTCAAGGAAAGATAAGTCATGTCTAAAACTTAATGTTCAAAGCTAATAAACTGGTAGGTCCAAAAGGAAACTGAAAATACAAATGTGAGGATATATAAATCCTATCTGGAAATAGTGCCTGCCTTCCTGCTCCACCAAAGAGAAAGAGTTATTTTTGTACCCCTTTGGCAATAGACTGAGAAGAAAGTAAAATTACAAATGACAAGAGGTATATATTGTACAGATGAGGATCTGGAGAACAAACCAAAGAACATGGATAAACCCCCACAATGACCAGGAGTACATGCAAACTCCACAACAACTAAACACAGCTAAACCTCAACCAGTGAACTAAGCAGTGTTAGATAGTGACAATACTCAATGCAATATTCTGATCAGCTGCAAACACACACATCCTGCTGAGACTGCCACAGCCAACCACCTTTTGACTGCAATACTAATGCCTGGGAAAGTGAAAGTGAACAAAATTGTGGCCAACTTGCTACTTTTAGATACGCAGAAAATTATCTTCTTAGCTCACTGCTGTAAGAATACAATGTACAACCCCACCCTACATATGTCTCAGCCTTTTATCTCAAGAATAAAGGAGAAAGCTTAAAATAATGGAGAATTAAGGACCAAAATCAGAGACAACTATGACTTCTATATACTTAGAAACTTGTTAGTATGACAAGCATCGATTTAATTTTTTTTCTTTCTTTTTTTAGTGCTACTAGGTCTGAAACTCAAATGCCTGCCATCATTATTCAATGAATGCAATCCTAATTAATTTGCCAGAAAAAATACAAATTTCATGAATAATAAACCACTAAAATATGAGGCAAAAATCACATCATAGACAATTAAGTGCATCTACGCTCCCCGCGTGTGTGTGTGTGTGTGTGTGTGTGTGTGTGTGTGTGTGTGTGTGTGTGTGTGTGTGTGTGTGTGTGTGTGTGTGTGTGTGTGTGTGTGTGTGTGTGTGTGTGTGTGTGTGTGTGTGTGTGTCTCTCTCTCTCTCTTTATGTATACATATATATATATATAATTACATTATGAAAGGTAGAAAACTCAAAAGACAGACTCACAAATAGTAGAACAAAAAAGAGAGAATCAGAAAAAAATGAACCAATCATAAGACTGAATCACATGTCCCTGCATATCTTTTTTATGAAATTGAATCGAAGTTTTTTTTCACATTATGGTGAAATGTTCTATACAGCTGATTTTACATAGCACTTTCAGTGCTGGATCTTGCCTTGTGCCGTTTGGAAGTGTTTTTTCTGATTCAGTTCCATGCACCAGTTGTGGGTCTAATTCAAAACAATGAAATACCACATTACCAAAGACATCACCGAGACAACATAATCTAAACCTGACTTTCACAAATAACTAGAATGCCAAAGGATTTCACAGGGCAAGTAACCAGGTGGCCAAAAAGGGGAAATTTACCCTTTTCCCTACTGCAGCACAATCCCGGAGTTGGTATACTTAGGGGTGTGGGAGGGTGCATAGACCCTCCACCTGACTGAGTTTGAGGTAGTGCGATTTGTTTCATTGTTAGATGGTGGCCAACCAGATACTTACCTTGTGAAATTCTTTGGCATTCTGGTCAATCGTGAAAGTCAGGTTTCGCCGATGTCATCTTGGTGATTTCATTTTCAGTAATGTGGTCTTTCATTGTTTTCAAGTAGACCCATACATATATAGATATATATATAAAACACATACACCCACACATGCACACACCCCCACCCCCCAACTCACACACGTATGACCATCGGTTACAGCTACTTGGATTTACTGTGACTGTGTATCACAGGTGCTTGTTTATAATGGAATGAATGAATAAATGCATAAATAACTGCTACACAGAAATTGATCTTCTTAGCTGACTGCCGTCAAAATAAAATGTGCTAACCCCCACATACATACTTGTCAACCACTTATCTCCACAGTCAAAGAAAAATAATTGTAGACAAAGGACCAGAATCAGTAAAAGCTACTGTTTTATATACTTAGAAAGTTGCTACAGGCTTTGGATTAGCATGTGTTTGCTTGAAAGCATTTAAATCTGAAATCCAAGTGTTTATCATTGTGAAGACTGGTAGAGAAGGGTGAAGGCTGCCAGCCTAGCCAGATAGAATTTTGCAGATAATTCTGTCATTTGTAAATATGAATGTAAACTACAGTCTTGTTGTCTTGAATGTAAAGAAATACTGTTACATGTGGAACTAGAAATAAATGTGACAACAGTGCACTCTACTGACCAAAGTAAAGAATGTGGTGACCATTTGAAGTTGCAGTGGTGCCAAAAAGTCTAGATGAAGAAATTATTTCTATTGTTTTAACCAATAGTTAAATTGCTAGATTTAAACATGCAAATGTATTTTTATTGCTCTGTTCCTGACCAGCTGCAAGATAACAAAAGAGAGATGTTAAGAATGTAAATGCAGTTAATGTGTAGCCTGGGAACTCCAGGAAAGTGAAAAAGAATGATGCAATGTTTATCAGAACTGCAATAACAATTTAAACAGAGAGAATCAGAAGGCATTAAGCATTTTGTCTTGATCATCCAACTCACAGCACTCTGCCTGTTTTCTAATGTAAATTATCTTAGACTTGTGTTTTCTTTTAGAGATAGCTAGAAGCTAGAAAGATAGTTTTCTGTTATGCCAGAACTGTACTACTGAATTATCTTAAGTATTTCTATGCAATCTCTTAACTCTTGACTAGCACTAACCATGTAGTAGAACGTATTGTCTTGTGGTTTTAATTATTTATTATTAAATATTTTAAAACCTTTTAACTGTGGCTGGTTTGTGTAGAGATAAATTAAGCTCTAGAGTACATTGCATATTTATAGTGATTACTGTACCAAGTCACTCTAATAAGCTTTGACTGTTTAGTCACATCTACCAATTGGATAATAATATTGCACAGTAATAATTGGACACCCTTTTAAGGGCCTTTGAGTAGCTGATAATTATTAGCTGGGTGATGGCAGAAATTACTACCATATAGTCTGGGTAAAAGGGAGCACAGCTGGAGAACCTGTGCCAGCCTTTCCCAGGAGTGTCAGTGTGGTTGTATAAACTCATCTCAAAGTGTGTGTGTGTGTGTGTGTGTGTGTGTGTGTGTGTGTGTGTGTGTGTGTGTGTGTGTGTGTGTGTGTGTGTGTGTGTCAGCTAATTAGGCAGGGACACAAAGCACTGGTTGGACAGAGAGGGTGCTGGAGATTTTAGCTTGCCCAGCTAGGCTGAGATCTGGACCCTATAGCTGTGCCAGTGGGGAGTCTTATTGGGGACATGGGGAGCAAGAGAGCGACCAGCCCCGGACTGACTGTGATCTCTGTGTGCTCTTAAGGGAAATTGCACTTTACTGTGGGTATTTGTTATCCTTTCCTCTCATATGAGATGCCCTCTCTGGTGTTAGTGGTGAGGATTGAGGCTCCTTTATTGCTGGGCCAGGACACGGGCGTCACAATCATCATTATGTACTGAGCGTAATCCTAATTGATTTGTCAAGAAAAATACAAACTTTATGAGGAGCATATGAAACTATGACAAAACAATCAGGGGCACACTGAAATATTAGGGACAGTTAAGAGCATCTAAATCTCTCAAACGCACACACATGGACACACACACACACACACACACACACACACACACACACACACACACACACAAAAATGTGACTGTCAGACTCATTTGTATGACTGTGACACATCTTATTTTTTTAAACAAGAAACATCTTTATTGAATTATCATTTATGACATAGGCAATCATACATTTATATAAATGAAAACAAACCTTACTGACATATTTCCAGTTGCAAATATTATACATCACATATGATCTTATATACAGTCATTGTCAGTCAGACATTACATTGCTCATTCAATTCCTGCCTTCCCTAAACCTCATGCATCCTCCAAAACATTATTCTGTAGGTATTGTTCCCACAATTAAATTTTTTCTGTGTAATTTGCTCCTACCTTTTCCTAAACATCCCACTTCCAATTATTTTATCTTTGTTACCATATTCACTGCTTTTACTATGGTTGGTTTAGGATTCAATTTCCAGTTTCTAGTACTTGCTTTTTTGGCAGCCACCAGAATTAAAGTCATCAATGCCGTGCTATGTCTAAGAAACTCCAATTCTGCATCATACCTAAAAAATAATTTTCTTAGTTACACAAATTTGCTCATCAAGTATTTCTGACAAAATAGTCTGCAGGGAATTCTTAAAGACTGACAACTCATTACATTCCCAAAAAATATATTCACAATTATCTTTTTCTTCCCCATCATACCTCCAACATTTGCAATCTGCTAGTAGAAAATTATTTGAAATCTGCTAGGGTATAAAAATACCTATACAAAAACTTCCAAACAAAGATCCTAAATTTTCCAGACTTTGTTGTGTATTTGGGAGACATACATATATTATCCCATTGCTTCTTTGTGAATTGCTTATCCACTCTCTTTCCAATCCTTCCTAATCTCCTCTGATTGATTCCTATAGTTATCATGCAACATTTTATATGCCATACTAATTATCCCTTTTTAACAGCAGCTTCTGTTTTAGATCACACACAGCATGTTTGATCACAATTAAATGAATAAATAAATAACTACCACACAGGAATTTAGCATCTTCTCTGTTCACTGTTGACAGAATACACTGCAAACATCCTCACCACATATGTCTCAACTTCTTATCACTCAGAAAGAAAACTAAAAAAATAATGACAGGCAAAGGACCAAAATCAGAGACAGCATTTGCCTTTATATACTTAGAAACTTTCTGAATAATAGGCTTTGCATTAGCATGTCTTTGTTAGCAGGCAATTAAATCTGAAATTCAAGTGTAACATCATAATCATTTACTGAGCATAATCCTCATTGATTTACCTGGAAAAACACAAACTTTACAAGGAACAGACCAAAATATAAAACAAAAGATCAAAAACATTCTGAAAAAGGGGCAGCTGAGATTATTTGTACCCCTCGACAAATACATATGTGTGCTTACACACACACACACACACACACACACACACACACACACACACACACACACACACACACACGGCCATTGATTGTAGCCACTTGTATGACTGCAAAACTGAGATCTCTGGTTGAAGTCAAATAAATGGATACATACAAAAATAGCTGATATACAGAATTTATCTTGTCAGAATGCTGTAAGCAACTCTTAGCACCCCATATAGCTCTCAACCTCTTAGCTCATAAACCAAGAAGAAAGCTAAAATAATGGTAGATCATTATCATCATCCCCATTTTTCCCATGTTTTTTTTTCTACATGGGGTCGGGGCATCGTGTTTACTGTCCCCAACTTTCTCGATTCAGTGCCACACTCCAGCCTTCTTCAATACTCATGCCTGACTGTTGCAGATCTTCTCTTACACAATCCATCCACCACTCTGCTTGACGTCCTCGCTTCCTCTTACCTTCTTCCTGTTTGTCCCAAATCTTCCTCGCCAGATTGTCTTCTGCTTTTCTGCACATGTCCAAACCACCATAATATGTTCTCTTTGATCTTTTCTGCAATTGGAGCTAATTTGGCTTCTGCCCTTACGTCCTCATTTTTTATGTCCCACAGTGTGCATCTTACCACCCTTCTCAGGCACTTTATTTCCATCACCTCTAGCTTCTTCAACTGTTCTGCCTTTACTGCCCAGGTTTCTGTACCATACAGTAGTACTGGTCACACCACTGTCTTGTACACCTTACTTTTAAGCTTCTTTGGCATTCTTCTGTCATAGACTACACCTGACACAATATGCCAGTTGGCTGCAGTCCCTCTGATTCTAGCTTTGACCTCTTCATTCAGACTTCCCTTCTCCTCTACCACTCCTCCCAGATATTTGAATCTGTTTACCTGTTCCACTATCTTCCCTTCTATCTCTGTTCTCAGCTTTTTCTGATTTCCCCATTACCATCATCTTATCTGTGCTTAGTTTCATCCCATGTGCCTTCAGTTTTGCCTTCCATTCTCCTATCCTTTTCTGAAGTTCTAGCTCAGAGCCCGCCTGTAATGCCACATCATCTGCATACAGCAGCTTTGTTGATCTGTCCCCACCGACATGTTTGCTAATGTAGTCCATCACCAGTATGAACAGCAGTTGGCTCAGAGCTGAACGCTGATATAAGCTTACTCCCACTGAGAACCCCTCTGTGAGGCCAAACACTGCTTGTACTTGAGTCACTGGGTCCATGTACATAGCCTGCACTAATTCTCCCAATGCTTCTGGGACTTCAAACCACCATAGTACTGCCCAGATCAGCTTTCTTGGGACCTTGTCATATGCTTTCTCCAAGTCTAAGAATGACCAGTTGGACTTTCTCCTCATCTCTAGCTTCTTCTCAAGTATCTGTCTCACTGCAAACATCAGGTCAATTGTGCTGCATTCTGATCTGAATCTGAACTGCTCATCTCCCATCTTACTTTCTACTATTCTGCATATCCATTTATCAGCATATCCATTTATCAATCACCCTCTCCAAAACTTTTATGCAATTTGATAGGAGTTTGATGAATTCGTAATGCCCACAGTTGTGGATGTCCCCTTTGTTCTTGTACACTGGCATGCGTATACTTATTCTTCAGTCATCTAGGTTATGCCTTTCTCTCCACACTGCTTTTAATACCCTCAGGAGCCATTTCTCCCCTGTCTCATCCAGCATCTTTATCATATCTGCTATGACCTCATCTGACCTGCTGCTTTCCCTGGCTTCATATTCCTTAGTGCTGTTCTTACTTCTTCTAGGGTGGGCTTCTCTTCTTATCTCATCATAGGCTGTTTCTGGGGCAGTACAGCTTCTGTGGGGTTTTCTTCATTCAGAAGCTGTTGAAATACTCCTTTATCTGCCTTTGATATCCTGTGGACTGGTGAGCAGGTTGCTGCTGGCATCTATTATGAAAGGTGTCTGACTATCTTCTTTATCTTTTTGTCTTTGCCTTGCAACCTGATATAGCCAACCAGTAGTCATTCTTAGCTCGGTCAGATTTTTCTGTCTTCCACTTTTCCTGCACTCCTTTTTTCTTTTGATGAGTTCCTGGACTTCTGCATTCCACCACCAGCTTTCCTTATGTACCTTATTTCCATACCTGGCTGGGCCACATTTCTTTTCTGTAGCCCTAACACATGCTGTTTTTAGATGCTTCCATTCTTGTTCAACTCCACCTATTTCCTCCTCTTCTTAGAGTGGTAGAGCCCTGAGTAATTCCTTGAACTGTTGTACTTTCTCTCCAGTCAACTTTCAGGTCTTCAGCCTGGTCTCTGTTGACCTTAGAGCCTTCTCTGACCACTGCTTGCAGCTGATTGTGGCAACTAGTGTTTTATGCTGTGGGCAGACTGTTTCACTGGGGGATGACTTTGCAATCATGGATTCTACCCTGTTGCCTTTTCCTTACTAAGAGGAGGTCTACCTGAGTTGCATGTTGGCTATGTGATCTTGTGACTGTCTCTCTTTCTGAACCATGTGTTGGCTACTATCAAGCCATTTGCCAGACAGAAGTCTTCTCCTTCTTTATTCCTGCTGCCCCACCCATGTGGTCCCAGGCAGTCCTCATATCTTGTCTGTCCTGATATGTGCATTCAAGTTAACCAGTGTGTGTGTGTGTGTGTGTGTGTGTGTGTGTGTGTGTGTGTCTTTCGGCTTTTCCCGGTTAGGGGTCGCCACAGTGGAACTCCGGTCCGCTAATGATTGGCAGTTGATTTTTACGTACCGAGTTGCTAGCCCTGACGCACAACCTTCAACGAAGGTACGCCCATTCACGCATGTCTCCACTCAGAAGACGCTCTAGCTGAGTATCGAACCGGACAGCGTCTTACTGTGAGGCGACAACGCTACCGCAGCACCACCACCGCGGCCAGTATCAACACCAATTGATGTTGTCCTGCTTTATCTAGTAGGTCCTGCACCTGCTGTCTGAATGCACTCTTTTCCTCACTATCACAACCCTGCTGTGGGGCATAGGCTGAGATTATAAATACTGCCCTATTATTACACTATGCCATGAGTCTGTTATTAATTTAGATGAAATCCCTCACTGCCTTCTGAAACCTCTCTCTCACCACAGTTCCTACACCATTTCTAGCCTGTCTTCCTCCTGAGTAGTAGGAGTCTGGATCCTAAGCCAAGTGGCTTTGCTGCACTGCTCTTGGATACATAGGATGTCCAGTATCCTCCGTATCATCATGTAATCCAAACTGTGTCCTGTCAGTTAGCCTACATTAAGCATAGCAATTCTCATTATTTCATGTTTGGCAGGTTGGTTTTAAGTCCAGCTTTTGCTCAACAGAGCTATCCCTGGGTAATCCAGGCTGAGCAAATAGACACCAGCCGGCCAGTAGCATATTGATCCAGCACTCCTTGGCTTTATGGTGGGCACACACTGGCCAGTAGGGGCACATATACCCCTCCCAACATTAGCAAGGGGTCCCTGGTGTAGTTCAGAGTAGGCCGGGTCCTCAACCCACTTATCACCAGTAACTAACCATGCCCATTTTGGTGACATTAGTCAACATGACCAAATCACCTAGAGCCATATTTTATGCCATCAAGTGTCTTCTCTGCCACAGCATGCAGTCTGTCATCCATGTTCTCCTGTCTTGAGGATATTGTGCACCACTGTAGATGGCCATAACGTTTGGACTGTGCAACTCTTCCCCCTGTAGGGCACCATGTAGAGTCTGTGCTGCTATCCACAGCTCCATTCATTTGTGAATTTGAGATGGAAACACTCAGCATGGTTTTTTTGGATTAATTAATTAATTAATTTATTTATTTATTTATTTGCAGGTGCTTTACTAGGATGGTCCATTGGGCTAAGATTAGCCCATTTTCAATGGAGTCCTGGGGAGAAAAGCTCCAAACATACAAAATCTTGAATAAACAAGCACCAAGAATATAATGAATATAATAAAAAATTTTGTACAGTAATGCAAGTACAATTACAAGCATGAATTTAGATACAAGTTAAAAGGAATACTAATCATAAGTATTATTTACAGAAAGTTGGTTCATACAGTGGTAACAGAAATAAAATAAGAAAAAATAGATGGTTCATACAGAGGTAACAGAAATAAAATAGGAAAAATGGTTGTTAGATAATTTAGAAGTATGTGAGCTCCTATTGAGAGAAAGGCTGAGTTTCAGATGTAGTTAAGTAGGAGTAGTACAGTAACATTCTCAGTGGGATGTTAGGGATGAGTGGAGAAAGGTTTTAAAGGAGGAGTGACTGGTGGAACGGATCAGGGATGGCAGTGAGTTCTAGAGGCGTGCTAGAGAAAATTATAGTATAAGCTTAGTGGGCAGGTTTATGTAATTCAGTAAGACTTTGAGTGTTTGATCTTAGTAGTGTGAGAGAAACCCCAGAGAGACACAGGGAGAACATGCAAACTTTGTACCTTGTCCATGGGAGGCAAAGACCTTAACCATTATGGCAACTAGTCTCTGGTATTTATATGTGTGTGTGTGTGTGTGTGTGTGTGTGTGTGTGTGTGTGTGTGTGTGTGTGTGTGTGTGTATTATACTTAAAATAAAACAAAAAGAAAACCTTGTTCCTGCACTCATTCCCAAGCAGTACCATAGCTGCATCATCTTTTGTTTTCAGTCTCAAGCTGTCTCATTCACCTATGCCAATAAGCAAGGTCCTTCATTGCATTATGCAGCAGCCTGGTGACATCCTTGTTAAGTGATATTTCCTCTTGTCCTCAACAACTGCATAAAAGTGCTCCACAAAATGGTGGAGTAAATTTGCTGCCTTTTCTCAGAACTACACATATGCTCTGAGAACCAGGAACTAAAACAAAAAGGCTAGTTGATTTTCAGATTTTTTAAAAAGTGTTTCTTTTTTATTTATTTCCTTTTTTTTTCCTTCTTTTTTACTGGAGAGGGTCTGTAGCTCAGCAGCTAGTACCATAATTCTTCCTGTCTCTCCCATCCATATTTTTGGAGCTTGATCTCTCCCTCCACAGATAAAGTAACAGGACACTTTAATAGGCAGCTCCCAGGTTTGATAAAGCTACTTATATGAGAAAAACTGGAACCAAAGAAAGACTCCAGAAAATGAATGACCTCAGTAATCAAATAGGAGATGACAAAGTAAATCCTGGCTGTCTCACAGTCCATTTGATTGAGGTCTGACCCAGAACATTCTGGAAGGGTGCAGAACTAATGTAAAAAGGCAGCTGCATGTCTAGTTTCATAGTACTTAGGAATGAAGCCCTTACTATGATCCAGGTGGCTTGGGTTTGATTACCAGTCCCAGCACTTTAGAAGTCAGGTGAGGGGGGGATGAAGTCATGCAGTTCACTCACCTCTCCCAAGGAGATGGGAGAAGTTTGCATCCACTTTTGATCACTGTGTGATCTTCATTGTTGATACCAGGAAGACCACCAGTCTTTCTCCAGGGGAAGGGCAAGACCGCATATAGGGAATGCCCCTTGTGGAAGTCAGAGGATGAGGATTTGCAGGTAAGGCCAGAGAGAAAATAAAAAAAAAATAAAAAATAAATAAATATATATATATATATATATATATATATATATATATATATATATATATATATATATGAACAGCTCCAATGGCTGTCTAAATTATGGTCCCTTCCAGTCAGCCCTAACCCTGGTGAAGATGAATGAATTGGCCAATTAACTGGGAGGGAGCTAAAAGAAAAACAGAAGCAGCTTCACAGAATTAAGTCAGGGTGATTCACACTTATTAATAAAAACCTCACAAACAAATAATCAATGAGTCTGCTGCCTCTTGTGAGATCTGATCATCCCACTGCTTCTCAGCCACAGCCATTGCTCAGCTGGCCTTCCCTTTTGCCCCAGGGTCTCAAGCCTTAGTCTGCCCCCTAACACTTTCTTGTCTGGATAATGGTTAAAGTGCAGAGCAACAGTAACATAAAGCCACCCTGCTTCAGTCTTTAAGCTGTGGATACCATTTCTCTCCCAATTATTGCTTCACAACGGATCCATCACCGGGGAAGTATTCTCCAGGGTGTAGACTGAAGCCACTGAGCACTAGCCATAAGTGTGTTGTGATAAAAGGATGGATTGCTACTGATCCCCTCACCATCTTTAGCTCTGCCTGATCATTGTACACTCTTTGTATTCTCTGACTTCTTTTCATCCCTAACATTGCCTTACCTCCCTCTCCTTTCCAGCCTCTAAACTCGGCATTTTTAGCACTGACTCATTCCTTTCCTTCCTTTCAACATTAGCACATTCTGGCCTCTTTCCATTCTTGCCACTCACAGACCCGTTTGACATCTGTAGCACTCACTGACTCCACACCATCCTTACTAGTCACTGACCCCTTCCCATCCATAGCCCTCTCTGATCCCCTCCATCTTTAACACTCACTAACTCTTTCCTATCTATACAACTCATTGACCCCTTCCTGATCCATATCACTGTCTGACCTCTCCACATTCTTAGCATTCTATGATCTCTTTACCATTGAGACTCTGTGACCCCTTTCTATCTTTAACACTCTCTGACTCCTCTCCATCCTTACTACTTACTATTTCTCTTGCTCTTCCCCAACCTTGGCATTTCATATCTCTTCTGTATCTTCACCATTCTGTGACCCAAGCAAATCTCTACCTCCCTTCGTCAACATAGCTTGTCAGATAATCGGCACAAATTCAACTCAATATGTAAAGCACACATAGTCAGCATAAAGACTGTCAGATACTCGGCACACATTCTACTCCATACGTAAGGTACACATAGTCAGCATAAAGATATACAGCTGATAGTGATGAAGCAGAGGTAACAGTTACCTTGAAGTTGAACCTCTCAAGTGTCTGACATAGCAAATCATGTATTACTTCAGAATAACCGTGCCTTACTACAAGGTGAAGTAGATGGAGAGGTGTCCACCAGGACTGCAGTATTCATATGCTGGATGAGAGTAAAACTGTTACGGTGCTGTTGTATGGTATAGGCAAATGTAGTTAACTCTGTAATGCAGTTGTCAGATAATCAGTATGGAATCTTTCTCCCTAGACCTCCACTTTAAAAACTGATATATATATATATACACACACACACACACACACACACACACTCACGCACACATAACGCACACACACACACGCACACATGCACGCACACACACACACACACACGCACACATAACACACACACACACACACACACACACACACACACACACACACACACACACACACACACACACACACACACACACACACACACACACACACGCGCACACGCGCACGCGCGCACACACACACAGATACACATGCACACACGCACACGCGCGCGCACACACACACACACAAACACACACACAAACACACACACAATTCAATTAAATTTCAATAATATAACACCTCGCATAAAATTTAGAAACAAAAGCATGTAAAATAATATATATATATGTATATATATATATATATATATATATATATATATATATATATATATATATATATAAAAAACTAGAGAGAGAGAGAGACTGAAAGAAAGAGAAAGAGATAAGAGTTACCTTTTGCCTACCAAGCAGTCTATTCCCAAGATTGTGCTAGACAGTCAAGAGAAGAAGGTTAATACCTGCACTACACTTCAAGCAACTCATAGCCCTTCAAAACACACACCGTCAACACCCACACATAGCAACACTTAAACCCCATATGCGGAGGCCCTTAACATTAACCTGCCCAAGTAACAAGGACCTCCGAAGCTGAAATGCAAACAAACACCAGTCACAACCAAAGTGACACATAACTCACAGCACCAGTGTGCCACCCAACAACAGCCCCTAAGGCAAGACAATGTACCCAACACTTTAGTCATAGGTGACTCTATAGTCAGGCACACTGATGTCCCACTCACCAGGTTGAACAAGGAGAAAATTACAGTCAGCTGCCTGTCGGGTGCCAGGATCCGCCACATAATGCGTGCTCTCAAGTCACTCCACAACAAATACAAATACGGCTCTGTCACTGTCCATGTTGGAGTGAATGACTTGAGATGTACCTCCCTGGACTACATGAAAAGAGACATGGAAGAGCTCTTAGATCATGTGGCCCAGGCAGGTATGACCCTAGCCCTGAGTAGCATCCTGCCTTCGCCCAGAATGATACCACAGTATAAGGACGAAATGACTGACTTCAACAATTGGCTAAGCTTCTGGTGTCATTCAAAGGGGATCCAGTATCTGTCTACCTAGGAAGGCATGATTGACAAACCACAATGCTTTTCCAGAGATGGTCTGCCTCTGTCACCCCTGGAATTCAGGTTACCAGCTAAAGCTCTTGCAACCCCTATAGCGCCTTTTTTAGGCAAGGTTCAAAGGATAAAACCACCACCATAACAGATACAAGCATGTAAAATCTGAAGGTAATGCTACTCAATGCTAGAAGTCTAAACCTCAAAATGCACTCTCTCGAGGCACTCCTAAAAATGGAGAACATCGATATCTGTGCAGTAACTGAGACCTGGTTCAAGGCTCCAGACAGCACCCTGCAATACCAGGCTACAACTCTTACCACACTTTTCGGCCACAAAACCAAGACCGAAACACTAAAGGTGGAGGTGTGTCCATATTCACCAAGGATATTCACACCTCCAGGCTTGTTGCCCGACACAATGCATCTGAAATTCTCCAGATGCAACTAACACTAGATAAGACTGCAATCCAAATTGTAGCTTGCTACAGATCCCCCACCATGCCCCAAGATTCTCACTACAGCTTTCTAAACATACTGGAAAATATTAAGATACAACCAAACACCCTAATACTGGGTGATTTCAACTACCCTTCCATTAACTGGGAAAACTACTCGGGTACCAGCTCCTTTTCCCAATGGTTTTTGGAATTCATAAATTCCACTGCCCTGGATCAATGCATCCATTGTCCCACCAGGGGCTCCAATATCCTAGACCTGATCATTATCAACATGGAAGATAGATGCTCCACACCAGTGGTCACCCCCTCATTGGTCAGGTCTGACCATAAGCAAATCACCCTTGACATCCACATCCCACCCACCCCACCCCCAGTAAGGAAACCTCCTTAAAAAACTTCTCCAAAGCCAGCTTCATGCTACTGAAGTCAGAAGTGACAAACTTCATGACACCCATGCAGACAGGATCTGAAAGTTCAACTGCAGAATCCTACACTAAGGCACTGTACGAGCACATCCACTCATGCATAAATCGTGCCATCCCAAATAGAACCAAGATGCTCTTCTCCAAAAAAAGGAAGCCAATCTGGTGGTCCCCTGCTATAAACAAACTATACAACAGAAGGAAGAAACTGTTGCAGAAAAGAGGAAAATCCCAGGATGCAAAAAAACTCCCTCACCAGCCTTAGTAAGAAGCTGAGATCTCTCATAAAATCCTCAAAAGCTAGTTACGAAAATAAAATTGCCAAAGATTCCAAAGACAACCACAAGGCATTCTATAGTTATGTCAAGAATCTAAATGGCAATGCTCAGATTTGCTCTGAGCTACAACAGAATGGCATTAAATATACTGATCCCAGGAATATTGCCAATATCCTGGCAGATTGATTTAGTGCCAACCTCACCCCTATCTCACCCCCTAAAGGGCTCGTCTCAATACCAAAAGATTGCCAAATTCCGGTAATCACTGCCACACTGATAGAAACCGCACTATCCAAAGCTAAGAATACAGCATCCATGGGACCAGACAACATCCCAGGCTGTGTACTAAATGAACTACAAAATGGACTGGCACCTCACCTAAGTGTCATGTTTGATCATAGCCTCACCTCAGGCTTTGTGCCCACTGAGTGGCACACAGCTACAGTTATCCCACTCCATAAGGGGGGATCCGCCTTTGATCCCGGGAACTGCAATCCCATCAATCTAACAAGTCTGATCTGCATGGGCATGGAACGCATTATCATGGAACTTGTAAACAAAGACATTGGCAACCTTCAAACACTGGACTTCACCCAGTTTGGGTTTGTGAAGGGCCGATCTTGTCTCATGAATCTGATTGACTTCTTCAAATCAGTCTCCAGAGCTGTGGACGAGGGTAACGTGGTCCACACAGCCTATGTGGACCTTGCCAAGGCCTTTGACACCATCCCCTCACTCTGGAATCATAAATAGACTTACTAAGCTGGGCATAAATCCCTAAGTCACTCGATGGGCTGCCAACTGGCTTACTGACAAAACCCAAACTGTAAAAGTAGCTGACTCCAAATCCAGCTCTAGACAAGTGAGAAGTGGAGTACCTCAGGGTTCAGTCCTGGGACCACTCTTGTTTGGCTTCTACTTCTCTGAAGTACAACCCAACTCTAAGGGACTCTGGCTAACAAAGTTCGCAGATGACTGCAAACTGGGAGCCATTACTGAATCCCCAAATGATGTGGATATTCTACAAAAGGGCCTTACAGAAACAGATGCCTGGTGCCAGAGCCATGGGCTCAAGCTTAATGCCAAGAAATGTATAGTTATCCCCTCTGGAAAAAAAACATGTACCCATAAATTACCACATAGGTGTCAGTACAGTAAACATTGAAAGTGTGATGAGAGACTTAGGGACACAAGTGGACAGTGGCCTCACTTTCAATAACCACATCGCCACAACAGTCAGGAAATCCTTCTATGTGGCACACCTCATCACTAAGGGCTTTTCATCCAGAAAAAAGAAGGTCATTCTCCCACTGTACTCATCCCTCATTAGACCTATTATAGAGTATAATGCCCCATTTGGTATGTACCTCACAAGACATCTGCAACAGCTAGAAAGGCCACAGAAATACCTCACAAAAAGAATCACAGGCCTAAAGTTGATGCCATATGCTGACTGTCTAAAAAAACTCCAGCTATACTCTATGGCATATCGTCTACTCAGAGGCGATCTCTGCTTAACATACAAGGCCATGTCAAACCCTGAGCTGTTGGACATGCTCCACTTAAAGAAACCCCAATCCCTCAGAGCCACACACTCCAGGGATCTAAACCTTGTCATCACAATGAACAAAACATGCTGGAGGGATAGGTTCCTGACCCAGAGACTCCCCATACTCTGGAATAGACTGCCCATACATGTCAAGCAGAGCACCTCTTTGGCCCTCTTCAAAAGGAACCTTGATGATTGGATGGGAGATATGAAATTCACCTCAGGAATCATGCCAGTCACCCTGCTAGACAGGGGTCTAGAGAAGTAAATATTGTGGGAAGAAATATACAGGGAATTGTTATGGATAGGCTTGTATAGGCCCTAGGACCGATAGCCTAGTACCAACCTATGAACCTATGAACCTATTTGGAGTGACAGCATAATCCAGATAGCCAATAGGTGTTTTTTGATGATAACCTAGTATCCCACCTATTGTGGCCAACACACATGCTTCCTAACACAAAGATCTGCGATGAATCTGTGTACTTGTATATACATTCTCACTAGAAAGTTATCTATCTTTGTGAGGCTAGTACTGCTTACTAAGTTTTGCAGCTCTATCTGCACAATTCCTGTCCATGTACTTCATGCCATTCTTTCATTTTCCTTTTTACAGAAGACAGCATTCCAGCAGATTTAAGCACCTCCCTCTTCCTAAAAATGGGTAGCCAGTGAAAAGCGCAAACTGACACCCTCCCCTATCAGCGTATCCATCCTCTCCTACCTGGTCAGCCATCAACCCCTATTTGCTCATTACTAGACTAAAGCATTAGATCTCGGTGAATTGTTAAATGAGGGTCATGCTATCACGGCGCTGTGTAACACTCTCAACTCCTCTTTGACTACTAGTGAGGTTAAGCATTTAATATCCTATAAACACATTTTAATGTTGCAGGCCTAGAGATAATTTCTGAACTAGCTAAGACAACCCCAATCTGACCCCCCCCCCCCGTTGTCCCTTTCTACCCTTACCCAGTTCTGTATTTTTATTTCATGTATTATTTTGTTAAATGGACAGGTGGAGTGACCTTGTACTAAGTAAATTCCAGCCATCAACCAGATATTAACTTCATTACACTATTAAAGTGTGGTTTAGTTCTTCGGCTGCTAATTAAGCTCATGTTGTCTGGGTCATAGTCAGGGTCCCAGTCCTGTATGTCACAGAGATGAGCTCACAAAACCACACAATGAGATGCCAGGCTAAACATGTAGTAATCATGGTTATTTCTTGAAATACTACACAACTAAGGTGATGGTATTGCTAAACCTAGCTGAAAACACTGCTGTCAGTATATCAATCACTTATTTTGCTGACTTATACCAGGATTACATCCTCTTACTTCAGATACTGTGTTTCTACAGGAGAGGTTCCAGAAGCGGTGTCATTAGAATGGATCTGTCACACAAAAATTCTAAAGATTCCCATAAAGCTATTAGCACCTTCAGGTGATTACAGTGTGTTACTTCAGTAATACCCGAAGGTAATCTCCTATAGTCTCTCCATATTTATAGTAACAATTGCAAAACCATGTCACACACAAGCTAATGAGTGTTATCAGGTTTAAGTTTATATGATGGACAACACGACTATCACTGATTACCTTCTGTCTATGTAGCTGGACAGCTAATGGTGTTTATATACTTAGTTTCATAGGAATATGTTTTCAATTTCTGTAAAATACTCTGCAACCAAGCAACATGGGCAGAATTGCCTCGGCATAAATAAAGTTAAAAAAAAGTCCTGCTAGCAAAATGCTTGAATGTTTACAAATTGTTTACTAAACTGTATCAAAATTAACATTTTCTTTTTTGCTGTGACTTGTAAAAGGCACTCTAAACCTTGAAAAATTATGAATGTTACTTTTGTAAAGATGACTTTTTAAACATTTTTTCTGTTTATACTTCTTTGTTAGCAGTTATGATTAATGAAGTGGACATCTGTTTGTACTACAAGCTTAAAACTATGGTTTGTCAAATGACTCAGGGCATAACTGTTATTCCTATGTAGAGTCTCACCTTCAGAGCTTCTGTAAAGCCAGACAGTTAAGGAAACCTGCCTGTAAGGGAAAGCATACGCCTCCAAGGCGAGAAAGGTTTAATTATATACCTTTAGAAACTTTACACAAATTAAAAGCAGCATAGCCCAATGATCACAGTCCCTGAAACTATTATAGGTGAGGCTGCCATCATTCAGTTTTAACAGTCCCTCACTAAAGTTTCAGCTGACATAGAAGACTTTGATCACTGACTTTCTCTTTTTGTGTAATGCATTTATCAATCATTTGCTTCTATCATTTATTTTAAAGAATACATGTTTTCTTAACATTTAATTGTATTTCTTCTGGTCAATCCCCAGTTCCTCTTGCATGGGAAAAGTGATACATCATGCCTGCGTAGATAATTAGTATGTAGGCTGGAGAAGGTACTATGTAGAGAACCAAACCTTTGTTATAAGTGAAAGGAAGGAAGATCTGCTATGGACTGATTGTCTTCCTTCATCATCTCACAAGGGTAATGAAGAAGCTAGCCCATATCCTAGTGTCTACCTGTGTTGAAACATAATGGCATGTCAGGACATTAGAAGAATTTCAACTCCAGATCTACAGCAGATACGACCTGTGTGAAGGTAACAGATGCTGTTATATAAAATGGATAAAAAATAATTATTAAGTGCATAATTATGTCTACCAATGGGATAAAACCTTCAGAATATTATTATTTGAGAATAAATCTGGAGTAATGACCACTAGTGAGGTTAAGCATTTAATGTCCTATAAACACATTTTAATATTGTAGGCTTAGATATCATTTCAGAGCTAGATACAAAATCCCAGTCAGAAAATCCCTCTGTTATTCCTTTCTTCCCTTTCTCTGTTCTAAATTTTTATTTCATATATTCTTTTCTTAAATGTATTAAATAAATTCCAGCTACAATCCAGATATTAACTTTGTTTATTTAACATTTGTTTACCAGGAAAGGCCGACTTAGAACAAGCCTGTTTTCAGTGGAGGCCCAGGGAGAAATGCTCCAGACACATGTCTTTGTAATTTGGGAGAAAACCATAGTACCCAAAGGAAACCCACGCGAACATGCAGACTGCACAGAAGGCACTCCAGTCACGACTCAAACCAGATACCCTTTTGCTGTGAGACAACAACACAAACTGCTGTACCACTGCACCGTCTACACTCTTAAAGAATGATTTAGCACAGAATCAAACGCTAGATAAAGGAAACACCATATATTTACAAACAGTAGTCCAAAAACTTGACTAAGTAAATGGCCTAGTCCAATAGTGTCAGAATGTGGTAAGTCAGCTAACGTTCCAGTAGTTTGCATCACTGCATTTATTCCAAACAACATCACTACAAGACGTAATCTTTTGCAAGTGGATCTTTAGTTCTTTGGCAAAGCTGAAAAAGAAAGGTTGAGATCCATGCATGCTTTGTTGTTCAACATCTATGGACAAGTAGCTGAGAATGTCTTGCCACCAATGAAGAGTTTATTCCGGAAAATGGTGACAGCAAGCAGACAGCATATGAAAATGAAGAACTTTAATGGGCTACGAGACATGAGTTACACAAAAGATTGCAGCAGAAGATGAGGGAGAGCAGTTTTTACATGAGGAAGCTGGTAAGGAGATGAAAGTGAGTGAAGATTTATGACCAGCATATTCTGGTCTTTGTCACAGCATGCTGATACTAATGTGGTGACATATATGAACCAGGAAGCACACCTTATTTATCAGTGTTTGAAGCCTACCAGTTTCACAAAGAAGATATTGAGAGGACAGAGAGAGTAAAGACACCTGGAATGATGAATTACCTCCCCCATGGTATGCTTGACTTCTGACATTGAAGAAAACTGAATAGAATAGACTCTTTAAGTTGTCCTGTGAATTTATGATGTGGGTGATGAAGGTAACTTGGAAATAGACAGGCAGGGTTCTAACTACCCTCTGATGCATTTAGTTTGGCCTGTACTTTAAATATCTAGATCACCAAGGAAAGCACATTCTACTTTAGCCTAAATCAGGTATGTGTCCCAAACAACACTGCTTTAGCCCATGGAAAATGAAAATAATGGCTTTGGCAAGAAACCATTTGCATGTCGTGGAGAGATCTGCACTAATGGCTGTACTACAGCCACCATACTTAAATATTTTATTTTCTTCCAATGCTGCTTGACAGCATGACACTCATTCTTTGAAATCAGAGGCTTAATTCTAAGAAAACAGCGGATGTTCCCCAGCACTTCAGCATCTAGCTCATTGCTGTGGGATGCAAAGTGCTCAACTTCTTTGCTAATACTAACATAGTGTCTGGTGAACCCTGTGCGACCTTTTGGCTTTCCTTCACTATTATCATTCATGTTACTACAGATTGACAGTTATGGAACCACGTCATCACTAAAATGTGCTGCATAAAATATATGTCAATAAATGTTCCTTCAAATAATTCATCTATAAAAATACATATATTTAAAAGCTTTCATAAGAATAAAATGAAAAAAGTTGGTGGATGCCATAAACAATTCTGTCATAAAATATACATATAAAAGTATTGAAAATTACAAATGTCCCTGACCTTGGCACATTAAGACAGGCAATTAGATTTGATTTTCAAAATAGGCTTAATAGATATTAAATTGTAATGCCTTTGGCGGGGGTAAAATTTGCCAGTGCAGCTCTCTCTTTTCAACAAATGTTTCCCAGTCACCACCTCTTTTGAAGCGTTCTACTTTCTCCAAAATAGTGAAGTAAAACTTTTTAAAGTCATAGGTTCATAGGTTCATAGGTTTATACTAGGCTATCTGCCCCAATGCATTTATAAGCCTAGCCCGAATTTTTGTGGCTTACGCCACCCCTTATATGAAAAAATACTGTACCCATTAGTTTGTTGTGCCTCTGTCCAGCAGTGACACAGAGATGATTCCCGGGGTAAACCTACGATCTCCCATCCACAGGTCAAGATTTCTCTTGAACAGAGCCAGCGAGGTGCTCTGCCTCACATGGACCGGGACTCTATTCCACAGCATAGGGAGTCTCTGAGTGATAAATCTATCCCTCCAGCACGTCCTATTTATATCCGTGCTAAGGTTTAAGTCACTTGCTCTAGTGGTTTTTGTGGATTTTGGTTTTTTTGAGGTGGAGCATGTCCATTAATTCTGGGTTGGACATGGCCTTGTATGTCAGGCACATGTCACCTCTGAGCAGACGGTATGCGACTGAATAGAGCTGGAGTTTCTACAATCTGGCAGCATATGACAGATTTTGGAGTCCCTTTATCCTTTTGGTGAGAAACTTTTGGGGTCTCTCCAATTGCTGCTGATGTCGGGCGAGATACATCCCGAATGGGGCATTGTACTCTATCATTGGTCTGATAAGTGAAGAGTACAGGGGAACAATGACCTCACTAGATCTGGATGTGAATCCCTTCATGATCAGGTGGGCAATGTAGAAGGTCTTTCTAACCACTTTAGCAACGTGAGTGTCAAAAGAAAGGCCACTGTCAACCTGGGTCCCTAGGTCCCTGATAACCTCTTCTGTGCTTAGTGGATTTCCACCTATACGGTAGCTTGGGGTCACCTTGTTTTTCCCGAAGGGTATGACTATACATTTTTTGGCGTTTAACTTCAGGCCATGGCTCTGGCACCAGCTATCTGTTTCCGTGAGTCCCTTCTGAAGGATATCCGTGTCCGATGCACTTTCCACTATGGCGCCCAGTTTGCAGTCGTCTGCAAACTTTGTCAGCCAAAGTCCTCCCCTGTTGGCCTGTACTTCTGAGAAGTAGATGCCGAACAATAGGGGGCCAAGGACCGAGCCCTGTGGGACACCACTTGTGACCGGCTTTGAGTCTGACATAGCGCCAGCAACTCTAACCCTGTGGGTTCTGTCCTTAAGCCAGTTTGCAACCCATCTTGTGACATATGGGTTTACATTTAAGCTGGTAAGTTTTTCTACAATACCCGAGTGAGGTATTGTGTTGAAAGCCTTTGCAAGGTCAAGGTAGGCTGTATGGACTGCCTTTCCCTCATCAATGGCCTTGGTGACTGTTTCGAAGAAGTCGACCAAGTTCAAAAGGCATGATCTTCCCTTGACGAAGCCAAACTGGGTCGGGTCCAATGTCTGCAAGTCCCCTATATCTTTGTTTATGAGCTCCATTATGATCCTCTCCATAGCTTTGCAGACTAGACTTGTTAAGCTTATGGGGCGGCAATTACCAGGGTCCGTAGAGGCACCGCCTTTGTGGAGTGGGACCACAGTTGCCGTACGCCACTCCTTGGACACTTATCCTGTGGTAAGGCTGAGATTAAACAGCTGCCTTATGTGCGGGTTTAATTCCTCATTTAGCTCGTGTAGCACACAGCTGGGGACACCATCCGGTCCCATTGATGCTGTGTTTTTAGCTTTAGAGAGAGCAGCTTTCACCTGCGCATTTGAGATGTCTGGGAGGCTACACTCCGCTGGGATAGTTATCTCTCCTTTAGGGGGGGGAGGGGGGTGAAGTTTGCACTGAACCTGTCTGCCAGTATGTTGGCAATGTCTGTGGGTTCAGTGATTTTGTATCATTTTGGACTAATTCTGAGCATATCTGGGAGTTTCCACCCAGGTTCCTAACATAGCTGAAAAAGGCCTTATGATTGTCCTTTGAATCCATGGCAATTTTTCTCTCAAAATTGGCCTTAGTTGATTTTATGAGTGCTCGTATTTTTCTACTAATAATGATCAGGGGTGACTTCCCTTCTATGGATTTTGTTCTATCATGTAATAGCTTTCTCCTCTTATTGTAAAGTTTGTTAATGGCTGGGGTCCACCAGACTGGACGTTTTTGTTTATAAAGGGCATTGAATTGATGTGATTTTATGCAACATATTTTATGTAAGCATTTTTTAAGTGTGTACTTCTAGAGCTAATTAAGTGTGTATTTAAGAGTATGTATTTATTGAACTATTGCTGGCCAAGGCATGGAGCCTCTTTCTGAGTCTTTAAAAGGAAGGAAGTTACTCTAGTACAGTTTCTGATGAAGTTCCTGTGTTTTGAAACTAAAGCACTAAAACTGTGGTGAATAAATATTCGGCTGGGACATTTGGGGCAGTGTTTTTTTATTTTCAAGTTTACATAGTATGCTGTTTTGTGATTTATTTTATCCAGTTTCTTTCAGCTTTGCTATGCCCAAATATCAGTTCCACTATAGTTTGAGTGCTTTGACTTAACATATGTACACAACTCAAGATTCTGAATCTGAGTTATTACAAAGTAAGCTATTTCAGAACATTGTAGATATCAGTAATATGTTAGATAGTAAGAGCTGTCCTCCATCTTATGTTTTAAGAAATATACCTCAGGGTCAGTTTCTGAATGTTGCTAAGACTACAGCAAATGAAAGAGAGAGACGGAGACAGGGACAGGGAATATTATAATGTTTCTGCAGTGGGCTTATCATGGTGTACAGCTCTCATGTTAATAAAAAAGTCTTAGTCTTCCACACAAAATCTGAAGTAAGGGTCACACTATCAAGCAGGAATTAAGTGCTTTGTACTACCTGACACTTTATGAATTGTACTATAGTTTTCAACATCTAGAAACTGCTAAATAACAATATTGTAACGAGTTTGCAAACTGTAAAAAAACAAGTGTTGCATACTTGGCAATTTGCTTGTTTAAAAAAAGATCTATGTTAAGAAAATTGCACAATCAAATTTTGGAACATATGAAGGATGTGAAGGAGAGTAATATAAACAATGTTTTGATTAAACATAAACTAGACACAGAACATATTGTGAAGTACAAATTTCAGATATGGCAATGTCTGTGTAATATTTGTGAAAGGGGGAACCATCTGGTGATATTAGAGTCATGGAAACAAAGTGGTAGATAGACATTGATGCTAGTGGTGAATATGTTTTTAATTATGGTGTTTCTTTCAAAACCAGCTCTAAAAAAAACATAATTACTAATTGTTATGGAAGCTGTGCCTAGTTTAGCCTAGTTTACCAGCAGTGCCAAATTGTAACATATTACAAATACCATACCATTTTATTAGTTGTCTTTAGACATGATAAGTAGCCAGTGTTACTGCAAAAGGTTGTCATAGTATTTATTTAATTAAGTTTCCATTTTCATTAATTTTTTAATGCAAAGTTCTGGACGTGTCACTGCCAGTTTACTGTTCCAGTGCTTTAGTGATCTGCAGACCACTGTCAAGTGCTTGGTTGCATTTTATTTACTTGTTTTATATGGTTTTCTGACCGGGTTATACATGAGCTTAAAAAAGAAGCATGATCAGTATGTTGTGTACTTTGAACCTTGGCTACAGTACAAAATTTGACTCATTTCTCCCATAGTAGACTGGTAGATAAATTGGGAGTAAGAGATAAGTTAATCAAATGGGTAAAAAAGGGGCTGTTTGGCAGGAAGAAAAGAGTGGTAATTAGGAGGATCCCTTCAATGGAAATACAGCTGGCTTCTGTCCTTAGAACTATTACTCTCTTGTATCTTTTTAACAGAAATTATTTGCAGAGGGCACTGAGATAGGTGGTATTATATAATGTAACTTTGGTTGAGGTGGCCTACACCCCCAGTTTATTTCCCTGTGCAAAGACCTCCCCCTTATACCTCTAAAACACCTGTACAGCACCTGCCTAATTAAGGGAGTTCTGCCACCACTCTGGGAAACAAAGATGAAGTCAGGCCCATTCCTAAAACTACTCACCCCTCCTCAGACAGCAACTTTCAACCCATATCATTTCTCTCCACATTATGCAAAATAAAAGAAAAACTGGTATATCAGCAACTTACACAGTACTTACAAACATATAAAATTTTGTCCCCTGCCCACAGCAATATAATGATAGTCTGCACTCTCACAGATGATATTCTGCTCTTTATGGAAAAAAATTGATGATGGCCATATTTATTGAATCAGCCAAAGCCTTCAGTACTGTCGCCTACTTACTTCCAGTGACGTCCCTCCTGAGTGTAGGCACCAGCATGCAAGCTGCCCAGTGGTTCAGAAGCCACCTCAATAACAGATCATTCATCATTCACCCCAGTCACTCTTCTTCCTTCAGCTCCTGCCTCCAAAAAGGTGTCCCACAAGATTCTATCCCTTCCCCTCATCCTACTCTCTCTATATATCAACAGCCTTGCTTCAGATCCCCCCACAACCTACACATTTTCTTTATGCAGGCAACATGGTAATCTATTGTTAAAGTCAAAGTAAACTTTAATGCTGATCAGATATACACAGCAGTGCAAGCTGAATGAAATTACATTGCATTGGTCCCCGTGCAAGACATAACAATGAACACATAGTTTGAATGACACTAAGACTAATGCACATACAGTAATAATTAAAACATTAACAATGCAATAAATTACCATAATTGGACAGGAAGACATTAGACAATAATATACTAATAGGTATTGCAAAGACTATGACTGCACATTGTGATTGCTTAGAATATTGCAGTTCATCAATTGTAGTATGATATATTCTGATGTTCATATTGCACATGTATGGAGTGGTGACTGACTCCTGATTATTGCACAATCAGGAAGCAATAGCATAAAAAAATCAGGCTAACTGCACCGGTTAGTGAAGCAATTTGCCAGAGTGATTACTATAGGTGATACTTCATAGCAAGTGGCATATTGATCTGATTATTCACTATCTTGCCTAGCATTCAGGTTCAGCAACTTTATGGATAGAGGGAAGAAGCTCCTGTTCAGTCTAGATGTTTTGCAGTGTAAACTGCGATACCACCTGCCATAGGAAATTGAAAGTACATGCCATGGGCAGGGTGAGTGGGATCATCGATTATCTTCCTAGCTCTTCCCACACACTCAGTCTTGTGCAGATCATCCACGGATGGGAGCAAGGGACCAATGACATTTTGTCCTCACTACCCTCAGGAGAGACTTGCTGTCAGATGCTTTGCAGTTCCTATACCAAACGATGTTATTTGAGAGGATGCTCTCAATGGTCTCCTGAAGAAGACTTTAAGGATGGACAGAAACAGGTTTGCCTTCCTCACTTTCCATAGGAAGTGCAGACATTGTTGTGCCGTCTTCGCTCTGTGGCTAATATGAGTCAACCAGAATAGGTCATCTGACATGTGCAAGTCCAGGTACTTGGTGTTTTTGACCCTTTCCACTGCCACCGCATTAATTTCCAGAGGTTGATGTATCTCCTGGGTCCTCCAGAAGTCCACTATTGATTCTTTGGTCTTGCGTACATTTAAGACCAGATTGTTGCTGTCGCACCAGCCTATTAGATGCTCCACTTTATCACTGTAGACTGTTTTTTCACCATTTCTGACAAGATCTATGACACTGGTATCATCCGCGAGCTTGGTGATTTTGTTGGATTCATGCTTGGCCATGCAGTCATGCATCAACAAGGTGAACAACAGAGGACTCAGGACACAGCCCTGAGGGACACCTGTCCTCAGTGTAATACTGATCGAACTGTTATTTCCCACACATATTTTTGGGGTCTGTTTATGAGAAAGTCCAATATCCAGTTACATAGTGGAGTGTTGATGCCCAGCTGGAACAGGTTTGATATCAGATTCTGGTGGATGACATTGTTAAAGGCGGAACTAAAATCGATGAACAACATGCTGACATATCAATTCTTGTTCTCTAGATGTGCCAAGGATTCATGAGGTGCTATAGCTATTGCATCAGCCATGTAGCAGTTAGATCTATAAGCAAACTGTAATGCAGCCAGTGCTGCAGGCAGGCTTGAAGAGATATCAGTCTTGATCAGTTGCTCAAAGCACTTCATTACTGTTGATGTAAGAGCAACTGGCCGCTAATCATTTAGACTTGGTTGAGATTTCTTGGCTAAGGGAATGATTGTCGTATTTTTGAACCAACTGGGTACAATGGCTACTTGCAGGGATGGGGCGAATATATCTGTTAGCACAGTGGACAGTTGGGTAGCACAGTCCCTTAGAACCCTTCCCATAATATTATTAGGACCAGCTGCTTTTCATGGGTTCACTAGCCTCTGGGTCTTCAGAACATCAGATGTTCTTAAACATAGTACTTCCTCACTCTGTTTGATAGGGGGCTTATTTGGCACAGTGTTGTTGTCCATATCAAATCTGCTGAAGTAGGTGTCTAGTTTGTTCAGAAATTCTGTGTTGTCATCACATTCTGACCCTGACCCCTCAGCATACCAAATCTCAGACCTCCAGATCTCCTATCTGCTGTGACCTCATGAGCCTGCTGTTTGCCCTGACTTCGTTTTTTTTAACACATATTTTACATATTCTGGTAATATGCACAACACAAAGGAGGATATATACTAATGTCATGCTCAGGGATTATAGTTTGGGTGAAGTATTAGTGTGCTACAATGTAACAAACTAAGTCAGTATCTAACAATACAACAGAAATGGAAGGATGGCCCAAAGACATTTGTGCTTCAGAAAAAGAGAAAAAGAATCTTTTAACACAGATTCAAGAACAGCAAGTTGCACCTAGTTTGCACTATTTAGATACATGTATTTAATTCAAAACTTACTTCAAATTTTACAGCAAAAACACTAATAGCCATTTGATAAACCAAACAGAATACTCATATTGAAAAGAGTCTTGTTGCAAGCAGCAGTAAACATCGCTACCCTTGAAACTCCCATGTATTGAAAATGCATCTGGCAACCCATTAAACTACAAAACTGCTGAAATTCAGAGTCAAATAACACTGAAGCATTAATTAGTAGCTACATGAAGAGTGCAGGAATTCAGAAGATAAATGGGTAATGGATTTGCTGCAGCCTGGGACAGCCCACTGAGCAAGTGCCCCCCTTTTCAGGATTATCCCATGAGTTCTGTCTGGTGAAGTGACCTGGTCAGAATCACACATACAAGATAAACAAAGGCTGAGGGAATCAAACACGTCTTCTTCTTTTGGCTTTTCCCAGTTAGGGGTCGCCACAGCAGATCATCTGTCCGCTTATGATTGGCAGTGGAGTTTTACGGTGTCGAGTTGCCAGCCCAGTGCCCAACCTTTCACAGAAGGGACACACACACACACACTCACACCTAGGGCCAATTTGGAGTGTCCAATCCACCTACTGCATGTCTTTGGGATGTGGGAAGAAACTGGAGCACCCGGAGGAAATCCACGCAACCACAGGGAGGACAGGCAGACTCCGCATAGAAGGCACCCTAGCCGAGAATCGAACCGGAGAACCTCTTGCTGTGAGGCAGCAACGCTAACCACTGCACCACTATATAAACAACTCATTAACAGCTTGTTGCCTTACTCTTCTCCAGTAAGTCTCAGACAAACTGCTGCAGCACAAACACAGTGTGTTTTACATTTGTGTGCCTACAAAAAATAAATAAATTAATTAAAAATGCATTCATGGTTAAAATATTAACAGTAAACTTGTTGACTTCATGCTGTCCAGTTTACCTACAGCTAAATAATAGATGCATTGTCAATATTTAACAAAACAAGAAAAAGAAAGGTCACACCCAAAGAACTTGATTTATATGATGATGGTCCTGTTTACTACAATCAATTCCTTCCTTTACACTAAAACTACTCTGGGATGCAGGAATGAAGTATTTACACATACACATGCACAAACACACATGTGGGCGTGCACACACACACACACACACACACACACACGCACACACACACGCACGCACGCACGCACACACACACACGCACACACACACACACACACACACACACACACACACACACACACACAGATGTCACCATCTATTACAGGCCCTTGTATGACTATGTACACATCAGATGTTGAACTAGAAGTGTATTTCATCTCAACCCTGTGAACATCATGTAATGTAAACCACTGCTTCTCATACCCTCCCAACATTTTAGCTCAAAAATCTGAGACAAACACTCAAAATAAAGTCAAAGTCAAAGTCAGGAACAAATTTGACATATCAGACAAAATCAGGGACAGATTTGAAGTATTGGTCTTAAATGCTTATAAATTTGCTAGCATAGCAGGTTTTGCAGTACGAAGCATTTCCTGAAGGTTATACAATTTGAAACTCACATGTTTATTTATTCATTTAAATTTGTTTACTGGATAAAACACTGATCAAACAATGACTAACTACAGGTACAGCCCAGGTAATATCATAATGTACCAAAGCAATGTACACCATACCGATAACAGTGGTTTACTTTTAAGAGTAAGAATACAAAATCTGTCAAGCAATATGTGCACTGAAGATCTAACAAACCAACTATATGTATAATTACATAAGTGGAATATAAAATGGAGAATAAAGTTAACGTAGGAGGAATATAAATGGTAGAGATATAGTACTAGTAGCTAGGTTAGGAAAAAGGTTAAGATAAAAGAAGGGACTAGATTATGCATAGTGGGTTTAGACCAGTAATGCTGTGGAAAGCTGAATCACAGTTTAGGACAAGTGAATTAAACAAGTGAAACAGTTTGGGAGGTAAAGATGCTACACAGTTGGAGATATTGGTTTAGGTGATGTCCTTTAAGTGGACAGTTGCATTCAAGCTGCTTTAGTAAGTAGTGTTTGAACTGTGATCGGTTGAATAGGGAATAAGTTACTACCATAGTTTTGGGGGCAGTACAGATGTTTCATTATTTAGTTACTGCAACCCACAAAACTTTACCAGAAAGCCAGAAATTTTATGGGTAACATACCACAAATATTAAGAAAAAAATCAGGGACCATTGAGAATTATACCCTCTGGATATACACACACACACACACATGCACACACACACACACACACACACACACACACACACACACACACACACACACACACACACACACACACACCAATTACAGCTACTTGTATGACTGTACAACTCAGATATTGCTCGAGATCACCAGAGTGAATACATTTCATAAATAATGGCCCAGAAATATGTCATTTCTCTGCTGTCATAACCATACAGTACAACTTGGCTCTGCTTTTTCAACGTCTTATCGCAACAATCAAACAATGACACAAAATCAGGACAGATTTTAAATATTTTTCTTATATACTTAGTAAGTTACTAGAATTACAAGCTTTGTATTAGCATGCATTTTCTGAAGGATACAAAGTCTGAAACAAGTTTTGCATCAATATACAATTTCTGAACAACAGCAGCAACTATGAAACTCTAATGACTGGCATTATGTACTAACTACATACATCAGTGACTGTTAACCCTCGGTGATTTATTAGAAAATGAAGAAGAGGAAGAAAGTCTAGCATTTGGTGCAGAGGATTAACCTTTTAAGTGACTGATAGGGTACTTCTGTAGTCAAAGGTGCAGGCTTTGGTTCTTTTTACTTCTATTTCTTTGCTGTATAAATGTGCACAGGTTATAGAACCAGATAGCATTAAAAAGATATTGAAAAAAAATTGGGAAAAGTATTTACTTAACCAGACACATAAATCCGTAGTGGTACAGTGGTAGCGTTGTTGCCTCACAGCAAGATGTTCTCCTGTTTGATTCTTGACTGGAGTGCCTTCTGTGTGGAGTCTGCATGTCCTCCCCGCAGTCGAGTGGCCTCCAAAAGACATGTGTTAATGGGCGTGCCTTCGCTGAAGGTTGGGCATCAGGCTGGCAACTCGGCACCTTAAAAATCAACTGCCAATCATTAGCGGACCGGAGTTCCACTGTGGTGACCCCTAACCCCGAAAAGACAAACAAACATTTACTTAACCAGACAATGCTCAAAAAAGCACAATGAAAAGTTTGCAGTAAAAATATTGAGAAGTGCAGTAAATCAAGAAATTTGCAATTGTTTTCTGATTCCTGGCAGTAGATGTTCTTTGAATAAGGGCTGTCATTCTCAAGTTTCTAGGATGGTAACAGCAGTAACAGTTAAATGAGGGCTGTCACTCTCAGATCTCCAGGATGATAACAGCAAGAACAGTTGGTTGTCAGTCTTGAGTTTCCAAAATGATAGCAGCAGGAGCATGAAACAACACAGGGTTTCTTTGACACAGAATCTAGAATCTGAATGGAATCAGAGAACTCCCCATACACACACACACAACCCTTTTTGTAAAAAATGTTTCCCCATAAAGTATGTTTCCTTCAAAAGCAAAAAAGTACATCTGACACATTTCTCCTTCAAAATCAATTTTCAGTTTCAAAAGCAAAAAATATATACTTCCCAAAAAAGAAAGCCCACACCTTATGTGCTTTCTGCTACTTTGTTTAGCTCCAAAAGTCATTTGTCTTTAGTCAAGCTGATGAAAGTGGAATAAAACAGAGCAGGTGATAGGTGAATCACAGCTGGAGCAGCTGATAGGTGAATCACAGCTGGAGCAGCAGATAGGTGAATTGCAGCTGGGGCATGTGATAAGTGAATCAAACCTGGAGCAGCTGATAGGTGAATCGCAGCTGGAGCAGGTGATAGGGGAATTGCAGCTGGAGAAGGTGATAAGTGAATCAAACCTAGAGCAGGTGATAGGTGAATTACATCTGGAGCAGGCTATAGGTGAATTTTAGCTGGGGCGGTGATAGATGGGTTGCAACTGGAGCAGGTGATAGGTGAATTGCACCTGGAAGAGATGATAGGTGAATTGCAGCTGTGTGGACCTGGTTGTTGCTGACTTGAGAGCTGGTCCATGTTAAAAGAAAGAGAGAGAATTTTTTTTTTTAATTTTACTATTCCTGGGAATGAGGCATTCAAAGGAGCTCACAGTTTCATGGTCAGGGGACAAGTGCCCTTCTGTGCTCAGATGTAATGCAACACCTGGCAATAGTGGCTGAGAAATCTTGAGTGAAAAACTTTAAAAAAAATTATAACATTATCATCTGTAACTTTATAATATGTTACATACAATTTCTATCTAAATTACTTTTTTTATAATAGAGTAAATGTTTGAACCACTTCATAAACCATTGCTTGTGTGATGTCCCACCACTGCCAACCAGTAAGGGACATGGATATCCCACCACCTCTGGGCCAGTAATCAAGGATCCTCAATAGTCAGCACTGGCACCAGTAGGGGGACATTCACTGGGAGGATAACAAGTACACACACAATATTTCCAGATGCAGCTCTCTGCATAAAGTGCAATTTCCTTTTAGAGCATGCAGAGACCACAGTCAGTCCGGGGCTGGTTCCTCTTTCTCCAAATCCTCAATAAGACTCTCCACTGACACAGCTGACACAGCTATAAAGTTGAGTCCTTAGCCAGGGTTCCAAGCCTAGTCCCCCAACACTCTCTCTGTCCAACCAGTGCTTCGTGTCCCTGCCCAAGTAGCTGACACACACACTCTTGGAGATTTGATTTGCATACACACACACACACACACACACACACACACACACACACACACACCTGGGAAAGGCTGGCACAGGTTTACTAGCTATGCTCCCTTTTGCCCAGATTATAAGGTAGTTATCACTGCCACAAGAATCCCTTGACAACTACTTTAAGGCCCTTAACAAAGGGTGTCCAATCTTACTGTGTAATATTAATATTAATACAAATGGTAGTTTGACCAAGAGCAAGGCTGTTAGGAGTGGCCCACACAGTGTCATCAAATAATTATGCAAGTACTCTCAAAACTTAAATACCTCTGTAAAGATCAGCCATAATGAGATGGTTAAATATATTTAATAATAAATAATAAAAGAACAAGGCAATATAAATATATCTTCACAGTGACATCAGAGTTCAGAATCACAGGAAATATTTAAGATAGCATTGTAGGACAGGTTCAGAAAAATAAAGAAAAATATCTAAACTAAGCTTCAGTATATTCCTGAATGAATCTAAGAGAATTATACTATTCCCTAGTAGCTTACTTATCGAGTAAGGCAGATGATGTGGTGAGTGGTTCTTGTCAGGTCCAAGACAGAATACAGAATGCTCTGTCTCACTAAGACTTCTCAAAATAATATCTAAAATATTACTGCTGTGATAGCTTGCAGGATGACAGCATTTCTGGTCATCTGACTTCTAGTTCTCATGCAAACCCCCATTGCTGGCAGCTGGCTGGACTTAGCACCTACTTGTAAAAATACACATACAAGGGGTTTTGCTCATATTTTTGGCAGATGCTGGAAATTATAAAATAATTGCATTCATCGACACTTCCAGAGAGTAATTAGTTTACCCCAAAGACAATACAGAAATCTTCCTAGTACAGATGCTGTGTCTCTGGCTGCATTGAAACCCGTGAGATAGCATCTTTATGGGCTAGCTTATAAAGTGATTTAATTTTAGATATTTTTCTGAAGTTTGCTGGACTGAAGTTAACCCTCCAGTTTCTGCTGCTAAAACATATTCATTTAAACAGTTACAATACTGCATGTAATTTTCTATAATCTGCAGAAGGCACACTGTGGTTACATCTCAAACACAGCACTTTACAAATACCTTTTCAACACACGTCTGTACAAAGCAGTTTAATATACACATGACAACATACAGTTCTAATACACTTGTAACACAAGCATCTTGTATAAATCATTTTGATATTCACCAATGACATATAATTATTTTACAAAATTCCAGCTAGCTGTGCTAGCAGTACCTTCTTTCATCACAGCTTGTCATACAACAGTAATTTTTTTCCACTGTCAAACCCCTTTATGCATTTACCAGTTTTAGTAGTTGTCACTAGTCTCTATACGAATGCCACTTCTGCTGATCTGACCTTTTTAAATGACCTGTTTATTATCCCTTGGATTACTCAGTGGCATCTTATTCTAGACATTTTCCATACACAAAGGGAGAGCCTTTCCATATATTAACTCAAATTAGTGTATAATGAGGCACATTCTGTTAATGAAAATTGCAGAACCATGCTTTGAACAGGTAGAACTAAGCCATTTATGACAGAAATGTAAAAGCCAAAGTGAGCTGTAAGACATGTAACTCTTATAATGTTTGTAGCAATTCTGCATTTATTGCTTTAGAAGACCAAACCTCCAGTGTTTTATTACAAAGATTTATCAAAGTATTAGCTATATCAGTTTGTTCAAAAATTTAAAATTGTGATGGAAACAAGTATCACTGAGTGGCATCTGAACCAATATCTTTTTTAAAAAAAAAAAATAGGCGCATTTACCAACACAAGCATGTGTTGTTACTATGAAAAACTTCTAAAATTATCTTTCAGTTCAGTAAGCAGTAAAACTATATATATAATTGTACAGATAACATTTGCAGCCATCTTTTATTACAAAATGTTTTAATGGATTAAACCCACTGGACACAATTGCCTTATTTAAGGATAATCTGGAAGCACTGCCTACTTAAGTGACTTGCACAGTTACACATTAGGTAAATGGAGGCTGAGAGACTCAAACACTGGAGTATAACAATCAACTTGTTAACAGCTCAAAGCCTTTATCGTCTGTGTTAATTGCAGATCAGTCAATAAATGTATAACATTTATTTATAAATGAGACCATATGTTATTTAAAAAAAGACATCAGCTATGCAAAGCTGAAATTAACATACTGTAAGCCTGTTGTAACTGAAGCTTGCTTATAAAATCCTCCCTGCTTTACTCATTTATAGACAAACTGCAGCCATACCCCAGACATTTCAGCCAAGGTGCAAGCAGCAAAAAGATGCTTTAGGCCCTAGTGGAAATATATGGATAGATGGTATATATTGATCATCAACTTATTTCATCTGAAGACAAGGCCTGAAAGGGAAATTTGATTTTGAGCAGAGTGTTAAAAGATGAGGACGGTTTGAGATTCTTTAATTTTTGTGGTATTCTGCACTGGGTTTAACAAGAAGGTTTAACAAGAAGGCATTAGGTATGGCGAGAGATTACAGACCATCTTTGTATAACTGAACATGTGGTACAATCGGGATAATCTTGACCCAGTTTGTTTCATGGTGTTAGGGAAAGCAGGTACTGTAACAATTATCACAACTGGAAAAGATATGCATGGCGGAACAACATTACTTTTTTTTTTAGGTTATGACTTTTGTGAAACAATGCTTCAGCACAGATCACAATCCACAGAGGTGATTAAAGAGTATAGACGGTGAAAATGTAAGTATAGATCTATTTCCCTAACATTCTGACAGCACCTCATTTGCTAGTGCAACAATGGCAACATGTGAGGTGAAAGAGCAGCCACAATCAATGGATTATGATAACAAAGAAAAAGACTGTGACTGCCCCTGTAAACCAGTATATTCTTCAAATTCAGTTCATGTCAAGAATGGTTGATTTGAGAAGAATGAAGTCAGAAAGGAAAAGAGAGAATGTTTGCATGTTCTTTATTTGTTATGCGATGGCCTGAGAGAGAGTTTATTTATGTGATTGCTTTGATTGAGTAGTGGGCCGTCAGTGAGAATGTATTTGTTGGAGATGGAAGAGTCATATGTAGGCTGGACTCAGTGTATGTTTTTGTTTGTATTTTTCTTTTTATAAAATGCAAGGATATATACTAATGTCATTGTTATAAATCCTATTCATAGATTCACAGATTTATAGTTTACAAAGCAGACCCACTCCATGGTTCATATTCGACTTGCCAATACCCACTGTCATAGGACAACTACAGCCTCCAGAAATGCAAAACAAGTCAGGTCCAAGATACATTTATGGATGTTATTATCTGTTTTTAATGTAGCTGCACATTAATATATCCTGTTTCTTCTTCTTCTTTCGACTTTTTTCCCAGTCAGGGGTCGCCACAACAGATCATTTGTCCGCTCATGACTGGCAGTGGAGTTTACGGTGTCGAGTTGCCAGCCCGGTGCCCAGCCTTCCACAGAAGGCACACACACGCACACACTCACACCTAGGGCCAAATTAGAGTGCCCAATTCACCTACTGCATGTCTTTTGGATGTGGGAGGAAACCAGAGCACCTGGAGGAAACCCACGTGACCACAGGGAGGACATGCAGACTCCGCACAGAAGGCACCCCAGCCGAGAATCGAACCGGAGAACCTCTTGCTGTGAGGTGGCAATGCTAACTGCTGCACCACCGTGGCCGCCCATTAATATATCCTGTTTACTTCTGTTATATCACATACATTTCTATGAACAGTTCTGATTACTGTGCTCATTTGTTTCATCAAACTTCTAACATTTTGAGTCTTATTGACTTTCTGTAGTCTATTTCTTTCATTGATCTTAATATGTCCATCCATCTCTATTAAATCAAGTAACTCTTCCCTTAGATCATTTTCTTCTAAACTGAGGGCACATTCCTTGTTCTCCATTTCCTGCGGGCATTCTACAGAAAGCTCCAGAGTATCTTCCCGTGCCATATTCTCTTCAGTTTCATCATGTGTCCTCTGCTGCCCTTTGATATTGGAACTCACTGGCCTATCTCTGCATAACATTGACTGTGTCAGATTTCCCACAGTTCCCTGTTCCTTCCATTGCTGTGCATCTCCATCTGAACTTTTATATTGGTTTCCTACTGAAGACTCCAAAGTACCTTCATATAGTAACTGATCTGATATTTCTTGCTTCACTGGTTTATCCTTAATTTATAGATTCATTGTTCTATCCTGCTATGGTGTTATTAAAGTTAGATTTTCTGCACTAAATCCTTCACTTCACAGATAATCCATAATCTTTCCCACACTAAATCCTTCATTTCACAACTAATCCATAGTCTCATTTTCTCTTTCTTCAACTTCTCCATTAATAATTCTCCTTTCAACTTTATCTTTTTGTTTTCTTATTTTTTGTACCGTAAAATGTTCCTCCAAGTCTGGATGCCTTTGTCTGCATTTCTCTTCAAATATCTTTAGAATTACTCTTTTTGTATTGATCAATGTTGCTTTCTCATTTGTATAAATATTGTACCATATTTAATCTGTTTTTCTTTCCCATGTCCATATTTCTTCTTCAGGTGTCTCCTGCTCCTCTTGTTTCTCCTTATTTGGGGAGCACACTGTTCCATCATGCCATGATACAACTTGAGTTAGACTCTCTACACTAAAACCTACACTTATTAAAATATAACATTTAGAAATCCATCCATCCCTCCCTCCGCAGCCACTTTTTTCCCATTTTTACATACATGGTCAGGATGCCAGTTCAGCCATGACAATCATTTTGAGCCAAGTTTCACACCACTGGGTGGCTTAGCCTGCTGTGGCTGTTCTTCCATACCACAGATGCACACCCACGCCTATGGCTAATTTAGAGTATCCAGTCCACCTACTACATATCTTTGGAATGTAGGAGGAAATCAGACCACCCAGAGGAAATGCACATGAACAGACATTCCTCAATGTTCTGAATTAATTCATAATGGCATTTAAGATATTAGATGTATAACTGGAGATGAATTTAGTGCCAGCTTCATATCGGAAACAATCATTGAAGTCCCATGAATTCCCGAATCTTCCCTCTTCCAAGATTATAATGAAATATCTCATAACTGTACTGTTTAAAGGTAAAGATAACACTTATGGTTCCTGATAATATTTCTGATTTCTTAATCAACACCACCAAAGACTTCACTTTAAGCATAGCCACTGAATTTGTTCACTATTCTATTCTAATCAATGTTCACCATTATGTAAAGCCTAAACCTAAAACTGAAATTTTGTGTACAGTCTATGTAATTATGTTAAACCTGAAGCTTCTTTTGCCTTAACACTGATCTATGTTGTTTAGTACTAGCTATGTTAACCTGAACTAAACATGAATAATATGTTATTTGTCAATGTTAAGTCTGCTACTTTCTATGTAATTTGAAAGCTTCAGTACACCTGATAATGTTGCTTTATTTTAACTGTGGAGCTTTTCTCCCCAGGCCTCCGCTGAAAAAGGACATGCATACAGTTGGATTTTCCCAGTCAACAAATGTAAAATAAAATAAATAAAATAATAGGTTCCTGTACTATGAAAAAATATGCAACATTATGCCCCACCTCGGGTCCTAGGAACTATAGGCTTAACAGCCTTACAAGTCTAACTTGCAAAGCCGTGGAACATATATCTGATTTCTTAAGCTCCAATTTAAAAAAAAAAATATATATATATATTCTTGCCTCAGAATTAAAACCATATTTTTTTATGAAAGGGAGAGCATGTCTAATTTAATAAACTTATTCAAGGAAGTCACTGAAATTGTAGAAAGTGGCCATGCAGGTCACATAGCATACCTGGATCTGGCCAAGGTATTTACACTATTCCACATGTTAGACATATAAATTTATTTTATTTATTTATATATTGACATTTAATTACTGGAAAAGTCCAATTGGGTAGAAGCCCATTTTCAGTGGAGACCTGGGGAGAAAAGTTCCATTAATATAAAACATTTAAAAAAAAATAATTATACAATCTTCAAAAATAAAACAAAAATGTCTGCAGTTTAAATAATTCTAACAAATTAGACACAATATAAAAGCATTGGTTAAGAATCTATAGAAGGTATATGACAATCATTTAATAGCTAAAGAAATTTTAGACAGTTTGTAGAGAATTTAAAGGTAAGTTAGTCTAATACAAACAGGAATTCCATTGTGAAGTGAGGAAAACGCCTTATGGTATAGTTAGAGAGAAAGTCAGGGAAGAGAATTAGATAGCAGTAAGGGAAAAGGGAAAGTAAGGAGGTATAAGGAATGACAAGGTACTTATTCACATTTAGGGATATAGTTTGTCCTGGTTTGAGGAAAAACAGAGCCAGATTTTAGCTAGGTTTTAGCTGGGAAGTCTTTCAGAGTGGTTTTGAAAGATGGGAGTGAGGGTTTAGGCCTATGGATACAGGTAAGGAGTTCCAAGCCTTAGCAACCTTATACAAGTACAGACAATGCCGAGCATATTTACTAGGTCTGTAGACAGACAGGAGATTTTGGTCACTGGATCGCAGTGAATGACTGGGAACATAGTTGTGTGGAATGTTTTTTAGTGCTGGACAGGCAGATGGATGCTGGATAATTTTATAGAGGATAAGAAGTTGTGTATATGTTAGTTGATGTGACAGTTCCAACCAATTTAGGCTTTTTAGTGCTATACAGTGGTGGGTCTTACCACAAAAACATAGAGCAGTAAGGGAAAGAAAGGGGAAAAATCAAATACCATCATGGAAGTATTGAATACAGAAAAGTGTCACTGTTGGAAAAGTGTACAGAAGAGGGAATAGATCAACAAAAATATTCAGAAAGATAGACATGTCAAAAGCAATGCACAGTATCAGGACATATCAGAATCTATCATATATTATTGCAAATAATAAACTGAAGATATCAGAATAGGCAGAAAAACTTAAAAGATATGCAGCTAAACATAAAGGAAAAGTACAAAATAAGGAATTTATTGATTATGCTATAAAAGTATTATAAAGAATTGGGAAACAAGGCCAAACAAAGAAGAAATAGACACATTTTGGAGAAATATCTATGAAGATCCTGTGGAACATAACAAAGATGCTGAATGAATAGAAGAAGTGAAAGAAATAACAAGAAGTTTAAATGTACAGGATATGAAATAGGATGAAGAAATGCCAGAGAAACTGAAACAGAATTATGAAACTCTCCTAAATGGAAAATCCTAGGCCCAGAAGCACTACCTAACTTTTGGCTAAAGCTACTAACGCCTTTTCATGAAGATTTAGCCTATTTATATGCATACCCCAAACAGATGCCAGCTTGGTTAACAACAGGAAAAATAATACACCTCCTTAAGAGTGAACCTGCAAGCTATCATAAAAACTATTGACCAATAACTTCCCTTCTGACAATGTATAAACTATTCACTGGAATTGATGCCAATAGAGTTTATAGGCGTTTAGAAGAAAACTCAATCACAGCAATAGAAAAAAATGGTAACAAAGGAAGTCATGGAACAAAAGATCATTTGTAGTTAAATAAAGTCTTAATGGAGAACTATAAAAGGGGAAGAATCTAAGCATGGCATGGATAGACTACAAGAAAAGAATTTGACAGCATCCCACATTCATGGATAAAAGAGTGCTTACAAATGTATAAGATGCACCCTGCACTGATTGATTACATTATAGTGACCATGGAACAGTAGCAAACCACTTTGCGGTTAAGCCAAGATAAAGGACAAATTATAATTCCAGGGATAAAAATTCAAAGAGGAATATTACACATGACTCTTTGTCACCACTGCTTTTTTGTCTTTCCCTTAACCCATTAAGCTGTCAACTTAACAGATTAGGTCATGGCTACTATTTGGCTCCCAGAAAACAACAAAATGTAAAGACTTCTCATCTTCTTTTTGTGGATGATTTTAAACTATATAGTTCATCAGATGAGGAACTAAAAGCACAACTACAAGTGGTCAAAACTTTCTCAGATGATATAAGAATGTCATTTGGTCTTGATAAATGTGCAAAAGCAACCTTTAAAGCAGGAAAGCTGCAGCACCAATAAAATATCAGTTTGGGACAGGAATGTGGTATAAAGGAACTTGAGAAAGAGGGTCAGATGGGTTGCCAACTGGCTTACTGACAGAACCCACACTGTGAAAGTAGCAGACTCCAAATCAGACTTCAGACCAGTGACAAGTGGAGTACCACAGGGTTCAGTCCTGGGTCCTCTCCTGTTTGGTATCTACTTCTCTGAAGTACAGGCTAACACAGAAGGTCTTTGGCTAACTAAATTTGCAGATGACTGCAAACTAGGAGCCATAACTGAAACTCCTAACGATGTGGACAACCTACAAAAGGGCCTCACTGAGACAGATGCCTGGTGTCAAAGACATGATCTCAAGCTCAGTGCCAAAAAGTGCATTGTCATCCCCTTTGGTAAAAATTCTGTACCCTTGAACTACCACATAGGCGGTAGTCTACTTAACACAGAAAGTGTGATAAGAGACCTTGGGACACAGGTGGACAGTAGTCTCTCCTTTGATAATCACATCGCCAAAGTGGTCAGGAAATCCTTCTACGTGGCATACCTCATCACAAAAGGTTTCTCATCCAGAAAAAAAGAGGTCATTGTTCCCCTCTACTCATCACTCATTAGACCCATTATAGAGTACAATGCCCCTTTTGGTATGTACCTCATAAGACATCTACAACAACTGGAAAGGCCGCAAAAATACCTTACAAAGAGGATTACTGGCCTCAAACATATGCCTTACGCAGACTGTCTCAAAAAACTCCAGCTTTACTCCGTCACATATTGCCTACTCAGAGGCGATCTCTGCCGAACATACAAAGCTATGTCAAACCGAGAGCTGTTGGACATGCTCCACTTAAAGAAATCCCAATCCCTCCGAGCTACATGCTCTAGGGACCTAAACCTTGTCACCACAATAAACAGAACATGCTGGAGGGATAGATTCCTGTCCCAGAGACTTCCCATACTCTGGAACAGACTATCTATGTCAAACAGAGCTCCTCATGAGCACTCTTCAAGAAAAATCTTGATGATTGGATGGGTAATAGGAAATTCACCCCGGTGATCACTTCTGTGGTTCTGCTTGACAGGGGCACAGGAAAATAATTTTCTTGGGTGGCGAAAGCCAGGGTACATTTTTGGCTAGGCTTGTATAGGCCCTAGGGCCAATAGCCTAGTACTTACATATGAACCTATGAACCTATGAGTGAATAAATATTTGGGAATTGATGAAGGATCAACATTAAAACATGAACAATTGCAAATAAAATTTAGTCAGGAATATTTCAGAAGACTAATTAATATTGGAAACAGCTCTGATATCTAGGAACAAAGTCCAAGCTATAAACTAATTTGCACTTCCTGTCCTAACTTACAGTTTTAGAGTGATTGATTGGCCCCAAAAGGTAGTGGATTGAGTTGAAGAGGAAAACAAGAAAAATGCTTCACACTTATCAAATGGTTTATAAAAAATCAGTGTATACCAAGACTATATATTCCCTTTTCTGAAGGAGATATGGGCCTCCTCAAAATTGATTACATGTATAGATCTGCAATTGTAGGACTGCCCAACATATCTGCTGACCTCACAAGATCCAAACATAGTGAAAGTTTTAAAACATGAGGATAACAAGTCTAAGATGACTTCTCTGCTTTGTTTAGCAGAAGCATACTGATGTCAAGCGGAAATGGAAATCAGACCAGAAGTAGATAAAAATCAGGCAGCAACTGAATCTGCCAAAAAAAAAAATAAAATATTATAGATATAAATATATAAGGAGAAGGATTAGATGAGAAGGCAAAAATATGGAAAAGGCATAAATATAGTTGCAAGTAAAGAACAATCTTGGAACAACATCATGTTAATCAGGACCGAATGCAGGAATGGTTAAGGAGAGGTGAATTTAAACCAAAACATCAAAGGTTAAAATTGGCTGCTCGGGATAGTGGAGTATGTGCACATTGGTTCATAAAGTCCATTGAACATGTGGGAGAAACAGACAAATGCAGGTTTGGTAAAACAGAATTGGAAACAGCTGCACATCTTGTTGATGATTGGGATAAACCAATGGCAGAAGGACTGTGTACTGAAAGGCATAATAATGTGGCAAGGCTGTTGCATTGGGGATTGTGCAAACATTGTAATATTGAAGTAGCTGAGAAGCACCGGAAACATGAGCCACAAAGCATTATAGAAACTGTTGAAATTTATATCACATGGGATCACCCATTACCAACAGTTCAGGAAAAGAATTCAAAAATAGCATTGATCACTGAAATTGTTACACCAGTAACTACAGTCCCTTACATACAGAGAGACACAAAGTCATAAAATTCCAGGATTTGCAGGCAGAAATGAGGCCAATATGGAAGAAGGATATCCAGATAGTTCCAATAGTAGTAGGAGCAACAAGTCATAAAAAATAATTTACAGTTGTACATAGACATGTTACCGACACATGTAACTTTGTATGAATTGCAGAAGGAGGCATTGCTGGGCACATTGCAGGTGCTACAAAGAGCGCTTCTAGCTAACATCACAGATTGAAGTAATACTAATTTCATGAACTGTAATCATGCTTTGACTTAGGAATGGGGTTTAGTCCCTTCATGGCATTAAAACCCAAAAGACTTGGAGAAATTAACCCATGATAGGCCATTATGAATTAATTCAGAACATTGAGGAATGTCTGTTCATGTGGGTTTTGTCCGGGTGGTCTGTTTTCCTCCTACATTCCAAAGACATGCAGCAATCCATGCAGTAGGTGGATTGGACACTCTAAATTGGCCACTGATGTGAGTGCGCGTCCAAGTGTGTGGTATGAAAGAACAGCCGTGGCAGGGCTAGGCACCCAGTGGTGTGAAACTTGGCTCTAGAGAATTGTCAGTGTTGAACTGGCACCCCCAACTTCATGTGTAAAAATGGGAAAAAAAGGTGTTGTGGATGGATGGATTGCTAAATGTTATTTCTTAATTGTCTTATATAGTTAAACATTATTAATGATTATCCTTGCCTTCAGTTGCTTACTTTGATTTGTGTTCCACACTTATCCTTCTATTGGAAACGTTCATATTTTTGCTGATTATCTGTATAGAGTATTTCATGGTTGTAGGTTGTGATTTCATTATAGGCTTTAATTAACTTTTTTTTCACTTTACTATGCAGCTTGTGAATACTTGTAAATACTGACATTCCAACAAGGTGGTTTATTTTCGCTTTTCCCAACATGTCTTGTTCTGATTGGGACCACTTGGTTTCTTCTCTTTGTAAGATGGAAGTAACATTCATTGGCATTAGTGACAGGTGAGACTACATAGCAACTGGAAATCTTGCAATTGAAGTTTGAGAGCTTTTCATATAGTTTTAATAGTATATCTTCTTAAAATTCTTGAATTCATATATGTTGATTGTGGTGGGATTAGATGCACTAAAAGCAGAATATTATTGATTTGGGAGCAGATTAGACCACAGATGAGGATGCTATAGGAACAGTGAAAGTAAGTGTGATGCTAATGAGGATGATGTCATCTGTTCCATTCAACCTTCTCTGCAATTTCAGCTACTTTGGCTTCTGCTGTGATGTCCTTATTTCTTTGCCTGTCCCACAGTCTGCATCCTAGCAAACATCTCAAGCATTTCATCTCTCTTACCTCTAGCTCTTTCAACTGCTATGCCTTTACTCCCCAGGTTTTAGTACCATACAGTAATACTTGTCACATCACTGTTTTGTACATTTCACTTTTCAGCTACGTTTCGGCCAGTTGGCTCCACCCTCACTCATTCTAGCATTGACCTCCTCATTCAAACTTCCTTTCTCCTCAACAAACCCTCCCAGATACCTGAAGCTGTTAACCTGTTCCACTATTTCCCTTCTGTCTCAGTTTTCATCTTCTTCTCATTTCCAGTTGGCTGCCATTACAAATGTCTTTATCTGTACTTAGTTTCATCCCATGTGCCTTCAGTTTTCCATTCCATTTCCCCTATCCTTTGCTTAATTTCTTGCTCAGATTCTGCCTGTAGTCCCACATCATTTGCATAAAACAACTTTGTTGATCTGTCCCCACTGACCTGTTTGCTATTGTAGTCCATGACTAGTATGAACAGCAGTGGGCACACAGAAGAACCCTGATAAAAACTCCTCCCACTGAGAACCCCTCTGTGAGACCGAACAGTGTTTGCAGTTGAGTCAATGGGTCCTTGTACATAGCCTGCACTAATTCTACCAATGTTTCTTGGACTTCAAGCCACCAAAAGACTGTTCAAATCAACTTTCTTGGAACCTTGTCATATGCTTCCTCCAAGTCTAGGAATGCCCAGTTGGACTCTTTTCTCTTCTCTAGCTTCTTCTGAATTATCTGCCTCAGTGCAAACATCGGGTCAGTTGTGCTGCATCTGGATCTGAATCTGAACTGCTCATCTCCCATCCTACTTTCTACTACTCTGCATATTCATTTATTAATCACCCTCTGCAGAACTTTCATGCAGTGAGGTAGGAGTCTGATACCTCTATACTGCCCACAGATGTGAATGCCACCTTTATTCACTCACAGTGGCAGTAGTACACTTATTCTCCAGTCATGTGGGATACACCTTTCTTTCCATACTGCTAAGAATACCTTCAGGAGCCATTTCTCCACTATCCCACGCAACATCATAATCATATCTGCTGTGACCTCATTTGAGCCTGCTGCTTTCCCAGACTTCATTTTTCATAGTGCTGTTCTTCCTTCTTCTGGGGTGGTCTCCTCCTCTTCTTTCATCATAGGCTACGTCTGCGGCAGTACAGCTTCTGTGGAATTTTCCTCATTCAGAAGCTAACGGAAGTACTCCTTCTATCTGCCTTTGATGTCCTGTGGACTGGTGAGCAAGTTGCTGCTGGCATCCATTACGAAGGGTGTCTGACTATCTTTATCTTTCTGTTTTTGCTTTGCAACCTTTCTTTGTATGATCTAATAAGTTACTTTCCAAAAGTGGGTAGAGAGCCTCTGATGCCTTGTTCTTTGCTATTGCAACTCCTCTCTTAGGATTCTTTTTAGCCAGCTAGTATTCCTTCCTAGCCTGGTCCATCTTTTCTGTCTTCCTCTTTCCTGAACTCCTTTCTTTTGATGACTTTCTGCACTTCTGCTTTCCACCATCAACTCTTCTTATTTATCATATCCCCATACCTGGCTCAGACACATATCTGTTCTATAGTCCTCACACAAGCTGTTTGGAACCACTGCCATTCTTCTTCATATTCATCGATTCCCTCTTCTTCCTGAAGTGCTAGAGCCCCAAGTAATTTATTGAACATTTGTGCTGTAGAATAACAAGTGTACTGTACCTTTAAGAAGCATTTCTAAGTCTGTGTGAGCATATAAATTCCCAGCACGTGTTATCTTTAGTGCCATTTTGAAGGTGCAGCCAGAGTGTTAACATCTATGTGCATGATAGCCAGTTTGTTTATAAGGTAAAGTTACTTAACTTTGTTTGCAATGTGTTTGTATATAACAAAGCTGCTTGAACAAGAACCCACAATGTTCTCCTGTTTCTTCCAGACCTGGCCAGCGACATAGATCAGAACTGGGATGGTGAAGACTACTCTTCAGAGCCATGAGGTGCAGAGGTAATGATGAAGGCAAACTAAGTGAACTGAGAGAAAAAAAGGGCCAGAATCAAGCTAAAGGTAAAGACAATTTGCATTAAATATTTATTTATTAAAGGGGATAAAAAGGAGCATGACAAGGGCACGAAATGTATTATTAAGCAAACAAATAGTACAGAAAGAGTTATTAAGCAAAAGGGAAGCATAAAAAAGATCATTAATCAAGCCAAATGTTTAAAACAAGGTTAGTTGATAAAACGAGCATGTTTAAAGTAAAACAAGCATGTCTAGAGTTAAAGCGAGCAAAAGAGAGTATAATGGGTATGAAAATAGATCAAATGAACAAAACAAATATAACAAAATGGCAGAAAGGGCACATTAAGAGATCAAATGAGCAAAACGAATATAACAGAAGGAGCAGAAAAAGGCACACTGAGCATAAATAAAGCAAGGCGACTGCATGTGTTGTGGCAAATTACTGTATTTTGGCATAAACTACTACTTTGCATTGATTAAAACCTTGAATTCCATGACTAGAGTTATTCAAAGTTTCTCAAAGTGTGTAAAAGTGCTTACAGTGTGTTTTTATTACTGTGCATTCATTCTGAAGAGTGTGCTGTGTGCAAAGTGCAACTATTTCATGAAGTGCAATCAGATACAGCCATTTTGAAAAGTTTCTTGTTCATGGGTGTGTCTATTCACAGAGTGCTGCCTTTACAGAGTGTTTCTTGCACTGTACAGAGTATTTGGCAAAGTGCAGCCATTTTAGGAAATTTCAGTGTGCTGTATGCTGTTACTCCAAAGTACAGTTATTTCGAAGTGTTTGTTACTCTGAGCTTCTTCTGCCCAGTTCATTTGCAAAGTAGAATTAATACAGTTGCTTCAAAATGTCTCTAGCCCTCTGTTTTACACAAGAGATCAGAAGCAAGGGAAAACGTTTGCAGCTTACATTACTGACCTAAGAAACAAATCTAAAACTTGTCAGTTTGGTGATTTAAAAGATGAGTTAATAAAGGACAGACTTGTATGGTATTAATAATGCTGCTGTGAGAAAGAGTTTGCTTTGTGACAATGACTTGACACTGACCAAAGCCATTGAGGTTTATCAGATCCATGAGGTTACAGTGATGAGCATGGTTTTAATAGGCTCCAGAACTAATGTAGACAGCATGCAACATGTGACAGGCAAAAAATCAGGCCTAGGCACATGGCAGTAGCAGCCCCTGCAGAACTCCCAGTTAAAGCCCATAATCTTCTAGCACATTCCAAGACCAATTCAGTTAAAGGAGCATGCTCAGTGCAGAACCAGGGCTATCCAATGTAGAACAAATGCTACTCAGTACAGTATAAGGGTGAATAAGCAAAACCCAAATCAAGCTTTATTGTTAACTGTCACAATTGTGGTGCCAGCCATGAGTCCAGAAGAGAAAAATGCTTAGCATTTGGTCAGCAATGCCATAAATGTAAGAAGTGGAACCATTTTCAGAGATTTTGTAAATCAAGTAGACCTAGCACAGTTACAAAGAAGGGTCACTCAAAAAAGCAAGTTGATCAAGTAAACCTGCAATAGTCTACTTTCTATGTAGATGGTGTGTTAGTGATTAGTGAAAAGATTGATGCAGTAGATTTGTTGGTAAGAATGAAGTGTTTTGTACTATTTGGATCATTGGTAAATCTACAGAGCTCAAAGTGAACACTGATTCAAAGTGTAATGTTATGTCTGCAGATACTTTTGCAAGGGTTAGAGCTGGTGAACAACTCAATGTGACTAGTTGTGCAAAGTGTGTTGCTTATGGAGGTGAAGAAATTCAGACCGAAGGCTCAGTGGTGCTTTCATGTTATGTGGTCAACAACTGTTATACCCTATTATTCTCTGTAGTTCAAACACCTGTGCAGTCATTAGTGGGTTTCAGGGAGAGTTTGAAAATGAATCTTCTTTCTTTTACCAAAGACGTTGATCAAATAAGCATGTGTTGCAGTTTCAGCTTCACTAACACTATTCTTTCAGAGTATGCTGATGTTTTCGTTGCAGTGGTATATTCCATGAAACTAGACCCAGAGATCAGTCCAGTGGTCAGACCAGCAAGAAGAGTTCTGATAGCTATGCAGCATAAAGTCAAAGCTCAGTTGGATAAAATGGTGCAACAAGGTATAATTTATCCCGTTACAGAACCTACCAAATGGGTGTTGTCCATTGTAGCAGCTCATAAAAAAGGCTCAGACGAAATCAGAATATGTATTGACGAGAAAGCATTGAAGAGACTGCATGCGTACAGTCAAAGAAGTCACAACCCTGATATCGAATGCCACTGTTTTTTTCTGTCTTAGATGCAAAGAGTTCATTTTGGCAAGTGATGCTTGATCACAAATCTTCACTACTGACTACATTCAGTACCCCATTTGGAAGCTATAGATTCCTCAGGATGCCATTTGGAATAAATTCTGCAAGTGACATCTTTCAGTGTGCACTGGAGGAAATTTTTTGGCTTATTCTTGTGCCATAATAGTACATGATTTATTGGTTGGAGGCAATGGTATGCAGACCATGACAGAAATCTTAAGAGTTATAGACAGAGCACGTGAAGAGAACTTAAAAGTGCAATCCTCTGAAGTGCAAATTCAGATTACCAGAAGTTACATATGTAGGTCATTTATTTACATGTATTGGCTTGAGACCAGATGCATCCAAGCACGCAGCCATTCTTGAAATGCCAGCACCAGACAATGTGCCAGCTTTACAATGTTGTCTTAGTATGGTCAACTATTTAGGCAAGTTTATACCAGACCACAGTGAATTGCCAGCGCCTTTGAGAGAGCTCACACGTAAAAATGTTACAAAGTCATGGCTAAAATTGCACGAGAAAGCATTTGAAGTTCTTAAGCAGAATAATTGCTACCCCAACAAAATTAAGGTACTATGATGTCAACAAACCAGTAGCTCTTTCCTGCAATGCTTCAAAATTTGGTTTAGGTGCAGTTGTTTTCCAAGAAGACAGTCCAATAGCCTATGCATCTAGAACACTTACCCAGACTGAGATGCAGTATGCTCAAAGTGAGAAGGAACTTTTGGCAATAGTATTTGCATATTCCAAGTTTCATGATTATATCTATGGTTGAGATATCCAGATTGAAACTGATCATCAACCTTTGGTTACTATTTTAAAAAAGCCTATGCACTCAGCTCCAGTGAGATTACAAAGAATGATGCTCAAACTGCAAAAGTATAACTTCAAAATGGTCTATAAGAAAGGCAAACTTCTTTATCTGGCTGATTCCTTATCCAAATCATCCAGAAATATAACGGAACAGCTTGACGCAGAGAATTTTGACTTTGATGTCATGGAAGTGAGTAATTTTCTACCACAATACTTGATGAGCTATGAGATCATACAATGACTGATCCAGTTTTAAAAAAGCTCAATCACCACTACCTCAGTGCTGGATGGCTGTCAAAACAATCAAGTGTACCACCCGATGTGCAACCTTACTTTCCTTACAGAGATGAGTTGTTGATGGAAGATGGCATTATTTTTAAAGGCCCTAGAATTGTTATTCCTGCTTCCTTACAACAAGAGTATATCCAGATTTTCATTGTGGTCACCCAGGTTCCAAATCAACTAAGAGGAGGGCGAGAGGACTTGTGTGTGGCACTCCCTTCATCCATGAGGTTCTTCAAAGCTGAGGACCAAAAATGTCCTAACACCTTTCACAATCTAGCTATATTAGCTCCTTACTACACTTACTAACACATGCACGCACACTCACACTCACACTCACACTCACACTCACACACACAGCAAATATGCAAATACTCCTGAGGAGCTACAATACCAACCATGGTTGCATGTTAATACCACCTTCTGCTTGAATGACAAATCTACCTTCATGACAATTATACCCCCAAGCACCTTAACCAGCTTGTTCCCAGAGCAGCTTCCCCTAGTACTGGCTCCTATGAGGACTTAACAACATTGGAAATCACAGGAGAGTGAAGTGGCTCCACACCACTCTGCACAAGTTACCATCATTGAAATACATAGCTGTGAACATTCACACTTAGGTTTTAGGGAGCTTGACTAGAACAGAACTTGTATAGCATAGACATATATAAATCCCACACTATGTAAGTCTCCAGCCAGGGCAGCATGCTACAAAGTACATTTACAAAGGCCCTTCCCATGGATTACCACATTTACATGCAGTTGTATGAACCTTGCTGCCTAGAGGCAGACAGTGGTGCTTATAGGCAGTGTGGGGGTTCTATGAATTGGAAGAGGATTATTGTTCTTCTTTCGGCTTTTCCCAGTTAGGGGTCACCACAGCAGAACTCCGGTCTGCTAATGACTGGCAGTAGATTTTTACAGTGCCGAGGTGCCAGCTCGATGCCCAACCTTCAACGAAGACATGCCCATTTACGCATGTCTTTTGAATGCCACTCAACCATGGGGAGGACATGCAGACTCCACACAGAAGGCGCTCCAGCCGAGAATCGAGCGGGAATCGAACGGGAGAACCTCTTTGTATGCAAAATAGAATTGTTTTGTATACTTTGCACTCTATCTATAAATTTGGGCCAAAGTCTGACAGTGTGTGTATGTATGTATGTATGTATATATATATATATATATATATATATATATATATATATATATATATATATATATATATACATATTACATATCACTTCACCTAAAACTCATTTCACCTAAACTCATTTCACCAAGAACAAATCACCTAAAGTTCATTTCACCTAAAACTTATTTTACTGACAAGAAGTAATCTAAAGCAGTTCAATGGTATATGTCCTTTTCCCCACTGTAGTGCGATCCTGGTATTTGTATATATATTAAGGGGGTGGAGGGGTACAGCCCCCCACATTGGGGGGTGTGGGGGGTGTCTCCCCCACCTGGTAGACTTTTACCAAATAATTTAAAACAAAAACAGACACCATAAAACCAAAATAAGTGGGGGGGGGTTACGTCCCCCACACGCCCCATTGTGGGGGGCTGCACCCCCACAACCCCCAACTATGTATATATACTAACTCCAGGATTGCACTACAGTGGGGAAAAGGACATATACCTTTGACTTGCCTTATTGTACTACTTGTCAGTGAAATGAGTTTTAGATGAAATGAGTTTTAGGGAAAATGAACTTTAGGTGATTTGGTTTCAGTGAAATAAGTTTAGCTGAAATGAGTTTTAGGTGAAGTGATACATACCCATGTGTGTGTGTGTGTGTGTGTGTGTGTGTCTGTTTATGTATGTTGTGCATGTGTATATGTATTTGTGTGAGTGTGTGTGAGCATGTAAGTGTGTGTGTGTGTGTGTGTGTGTGTGTGTGTGTCTGTTTATGCATGTTGTGCATGTGTATATGTATTTGTGTGTGTGTGTGAGTGTGTGTGTGTGAGTGTGTGTGTATGGAGTGTAATGTGAGAGCTCGTGTGAGTGTGTGCGAGTATGTAAGCATATATGTGTGTGTGTTTGTCTGTCTGTGCACTGTGTTGGGAGGAGAAAGAGAACATGCTATGTGGTTTTCTTTTGGGATAAAATAGAAGCACATGCTGGTCTCCAAAGTAAGAAATTAATTGTACACACTAAAGTTATTAAACATTCATGTCTGTCAGTTGCCTTTTGGATGTAATTGATAGGATGGTAATCAGGATCTTTGGAACTGCATGCTAATTTCTTGAATGTAGCCCCCTAAATTCCTGAAATGGCAGTCTTAAGCAATAAAAACTATTTAGCCAACCAGTCATTCTGAAAAAAAAAAGCCATTTCACAAAATATATAACCATGAAATATGATAAACATGTATACAAAATAAATATCTTGCATTTCTCTTTGTACAAACAATAAATTATTTTTAAAAATTATACATCATGGTGATGCATGCATGGCATATACCTGGCTACACCTGTGGCAGGTGATCTAGATTTGCTGGTATAATATTTTATGAAATAACAAATTCAACTAAATAAAGCAAGATACATGCTGTTAAGAAAACAAGTAACAATTATGTGGAAACATACAGAATGCCTGGAGGTGTTATTTAATGGTTTGTCAGTGGTAAGATGGATACTAAGCAGTCCTTCTTTAAAACAGCAATGATTGTACAGCTTTCTGAACATGACTAGCTGCCCACCCTACGTCTAATTACACAGGAGTAAAGGCTTCATTCAGAAGAATCTGTGCACATGTGTAGGGCAAGTCTGGGACAGCAGATCACTAAATGAACAGCTTACTGCTTCGTTCCTGCTTCCCCATCTGCCTTTCTGTCATTCACATCAGCTGGAAATTAACTGAATGAAACTGACAAAGGATCATCCGCAGGCAGGGAGGGAGCTTAGAATAGCAGCAACACTCTGAAAAGCCTGAAAGTACAGACTTCAGGCTTAGCTTTTACTACTTCATTCTTAGCTGGTTGAGAGGATCTTGGGAAATTATTTGAGTAGTAAGACACTTCTTTTCATCTTATTCTAGTGACTTCTTGAAGTGCCATTTCAGAAAATTACAGAGAGAGAGGAAGAGTTTCATATGACCTTCAAAGCTTAACTACATTATTTGAACACCAGTAAAATCTAATCACAGGAAAATTTTATTTTAACGAGTTTATTGGGGGGTTGCTGACAGGCTTCACATAAAGATGATTCAAGTGTCCTTGCCATAATCCTATCCTGCGAGATTCTTCTGACTTCATTTATCTCTTGCTGCCTTCTACCATAGATAGAAATCCAAAGATGCCTTTCGGAGCTATTTTTATGATTTGTCTGCTCATTAGTGTAAAGCAAGTGCCAGGTTTCTGGGGAGATCCTGATGTGAAAGGAATGTCCAAACTAATAAATATTGCACATGATACGATGTAGTACACTATACAAAATTTAACAGAAGAAATAAAATAAATGAAGAAATAGAAAACGCATAACTAGATAATATATAGCTAGGTAATTTTATATGCACTGATGATAAGTTGACATAATAACAGGAATTCATCCTACAATGCTATAAAGGTAAGATGCATGAGGCCTAGAAGTTCCTTTCTTAGGTTTTTGGATATTACTGTATTAGCATTAGGTGTGCATTTAGTTTCAGGAGGTAAGATGAAGTACAACAAACAGTAATAGTGAGAGGGTCAGAGTAGCTAATAGGGTGGTTGAAAGAAAGTTGAAAAAGTAATTATGTGGAACGTAAATGGTAAGTGGTTACACTATGATGGTGTGTGAGACAGAGAAAGAGAAGGTGTGTGGGCGGAAGGAAGGAGGAAAGAGAAAAGAGAACAGACCATACAGAGATTATCACAGTGTGATCGCCAAGTGATGACACCTGATGCATTAGCATCGCATTGTGTGCTACTGGGTTAAGGTATGACCATTTGGAAATTATCTGCAAGTGGGTTTAAGGTGGGATTTATTCAAAAGAAGTAAATCCTTTCATTACATTTTACAGTGGATTCATTCTATTTAATTCTTATATTGTTTAAATATATAGATAAAAAGACACAGAGAGAAAGAGAGAGACATAGAGTCCATGAGGTTGGTCGATCATGGCTAAGATCAACCTCTTTATTGTTGACTCACTTTGGTTTACAATGTAGATGGTTGACAGTTGTGTGATAAAGTATAATCCCTGGAAAAGGGGAATATGCTCCTTTCCCAGGGATTGTGCAGTCTTGGAGTTAATATATACATAATTTTCAGGCGATGCTGGGGTGCAGGGGGTTTGCCGTCTTGTAAAAACACTGTTGAATTGAAGGTTCTGAAAAGTCACCTCACAATATGGGCAGACGTGTGTCTGCACTGTGTGATTCCACACTACTGTGTCAAAGTTAACCACATTGATGTAATGCTAATTCAACTTTTCCACTAACTATATCTATATCTACATCTACATATCTATATCTATATTTATCTATCTATCTATCTATATATATATATATATATATATATATATATATATATCTATATATATCTATATATCTATATATATATATATATCTATATATATCTATATATATATATCTATATATATATATATATATATATATATATATATATATATTACATATATATACACACACATATAGATATAGATATAGATGTAGATGTAGATATAGATATAGATATAGATATATAAGCTCACCAGTCTCAAAAGATCAACAAGTCAGTGCACATGCCCGAGGAAATAACCCCAAAACATGAAAAATAAAAGTCGTTTTTGCAGGGGTATACCCCTTACACCCCAGGTGGAAGGTAGTACCCCACACCTATACATATGTATTCTGGGATCGCACAACAGAAGGGGCATAATCCCTAACCCAGTGTTAGTTGATATTGTTCATAGGTTCATAGGTTTATACTAGGCTATCTGCCCCAAGGCATTTATAAGCCTAGCCCGAATTTTTGTGGCTTACGCCACCCCTTATATGAAAAAATACTGTACCCATTAGTTTGTTGTGCCTCTGTCCAGCAGTGACACAGAGATGATTCCCGGGGTAAACCTACGATCTCCCATCCACAGGTCAAGATTTCTCTTGAACAGAGCCAGCGAGGTGCTCTGCCTCACATGGACCGGGACTCTATTCCACAGCATAGGGAGTCTCTGAGTGATAAATCTATCCCTCCAGCACGTCCTATTTATATCCGTGCTAAGGTTTAAGTCGCTTGCTCTAGTGGTTTTGGTGGATTTGGATTTTTTGAGGTGGAGCATGTCCATTAATTCCGGGTTGGACATGGCCTTGTATGTCAGGCACATGTCACCTCTGAGCAGATGGTATGTGACTGAATATAGCTGGAGTTTCTTCAATATGGCAGCATATGACAGATTTTGGAGTCCCTTTATCCTTTTGGTGAGAAACTTTTGGGGTCTCTCCAATTGCTGCAGATGTCGGGCGAGATACATCCCGAATGGGGCATTGTACTCGATCATTGGTCTGATAAGTGAAGAGTACAGGGGAACAATGACCTCACTAGATCTGGATGTGAATCCCTTCATGATCAGGTGGGCAATGTAGAAGGTCTTTCTAACCACTTTAGCAACGTGAGTGTCAAAAGAAAGGCCACTGTCAACCTGGGTCCCCAGGTCCCTGATAACCTCTTCTGTGCTTAGTGGATTGCCACCTATATGGTAGCTTGGGGTTACCTTGTTTTTCCCGAAGGGTATGACTATACATTTTTTGGCATTTAACTTCAGGCCATGGCTCTGGCACCAGCTATCTGTTTCCGTGAGTCCCTTCTGAAGGATATCCGTGTCCGATGCACTTTCCACTATGGCGCCCAGTTTGCAGTCGTCTGCAAACTTTGTCAGCCAAAGACCTCCCATGTTGGCCTGTACTTCTGAGAAGTAGATGCCGAACAAAAGGGGGCCAAGGACCAAGCCCTGTGGGACACCACTTTTGACCGGCTTGGAGTCTGACATAGCGCCAGCAACTCTAACCCTGTGGGTTCTGTCCTTAAGCCAGTTTGCAACCCATCTTGTGACATATGGGTTTACATTTAAGCTGGTAAGTTTTTTTACAATACCCGAGTGGGGTATTGTGTCAAAAGCCTTTGCAAGGTCAAGGTAGGCTGTATGGACTGCCTTTCCCTCATCAATGGCCTTGGTGACTGTTTCGAAGAAGTCGACCAAGTTCAAAAGGCATGATCTTCCCTTGACGGCCAAACTGGGTCGGGTCCAATGTCTGCAAGTCCCCTATATCTTTGTTTATGAGCTCCATTATGATCCTCTCCATAGCTTTGCAGACTAGACTTGTTAAGCTTATGGGGCGGTAATTACCAGGGTCTGTAGAGGCACCACCTTTGTGGAGTGGGACCACAGTTGCCATACGCCACTCCTTGGGCATGTATCCTGTGGTAAGGCTGAGATTAAACAGCTGCCTTATGTGCGGGTTTAATTCCTCATTTAGCTCGTGTAGCACACAGCCGGGGACACCATCCGTCCCATTGATGCTGTGTTTTTAGCTTTAGAGAGAGCAGCTTTCACCTGCGCATTTGAGATGTCTGGGAGGCTACACTCCGCTGGGATAGTTATCTCTCCTTTAGGGGTGAAGTTTGCACTGAACCTGTCTGCCAGTATGTTGGCAATGTCTGTGGGTTCAGTGATTTTTGTATCATTTTGGACTAATTCTGAGCATATCTGGGAGTTTCCACCCGGGTTCCTAACATAGCTGAAAAAGGCCTTATGATTGTCCTTTGAATCCATGGCAATTTTTCTCTCAAAATTGGCCTTAGTTGATTTTATGAGTGCTCGTATTTTTTTACTAATAATGATCAGGGGTGACTTCCCTTTTATGGATTTTGTTCTATCATGTAATAGCTTTCTCCTCTTATTGTAAAGTTTGTTAATGGCTGGGGTCCACCAGACTGGATGTTTGCCCTTGGTGGAGAGAGTCTTGGTTTTATTAGGGATTGCCTGATCCATGCAGTCCTGGAGGTGTTCATAGAAGGCATTTGTAAGGGCTTCCGCAGCTTGGGTTGTGGTTTCCACTGGCTCAGGGGCCTTGAAGGATACCACACCAGTCTTGAGTAGTGTGAAGTTTGCTTTAGAGAAGTTCTTCACTGTGGTCTTTTTTGTTTGGGGTGCGGGCGGATGTGGATTTCCAGTGAGATTAGTTTATGATCAGATCTCACCAATGAGGGATATACTTCCGGTGTGGAGCATTTTGTCCCCATGTTTGTGATAATGAGATCTAGTATATTTTCTCCTCTCGTGGGAACAGTGACTAGCTGTTCCATGGAATTTGAATTTATGAACTCCAGGAACCATTGGGCTAGAAAGTTAGGACTTGAGTAATGTTCCCAGTCTATATTCGGGTAGTTGAAGTCACCCAATATGATGGTGTTTGGAGATACATTTATACCCTCCAGTGTCTTCAGGAAGGCTGTTTGGTGTTCCTGAGTTTGAGAGGGTGGCCTGTAGCATGCTACAATTTATAGAGCAGTTTTGCCTATGGTTAGTTGCACCTGGATGGTTTCCGAAGCTTCGTGCATTGCCACCAACCTGGAGGTGTGGGTATCCTTTATGAATATGGATACACCCCCTCCTTTTGTGGTGTGGTCCGGGTTTTGGGGCCGGAATGCATGATATGAGGTAAAACCTAATAGTGCCGGGGTGCTCTCAGGAGCCTTGAGCCAGGTTTCAGTTACAGCACAGACATCGATGTTCTCCATACTGAGAAGGGCTACGAGTGCGTGCATTTTGAGATTTAGACTTCTGGCATTGAGCAGCATTACCCTCAGTTTCTTCCCATTTTTGTTTTCTAGGGTGGTAGGTTTAGAATTTGAGCCTTGCCTAAAAAAGGCACTATAGGGGTGGCAAGAGCCTTAGCCAATATCCGGAATCCCAGGGGTGACAGGTGCAAGCTGTCCCTTGTGAAGCAGCGTGGCTTGTCAAGCATGTCATCCCAGGCAGACAGACACTGGATCCCCTTTGAATGACACCAGACATTAAGCCAATTGTTAAAGCTGATCATCTTGTCTCTATATTGTGGCATCATTCTTGGTGAAGGAAGGATACTGCTCAGGGTTAGGGTCATACCTGCCTGGGCTACATAATCAGAGAGCTCTTCTATTTCTCTTTTCATGTAGTCCAGGGAGGTACGTCTCAGGTCGTTCACACCAGCATGGACAATGACTGTGTCATATTTGTACTTGCCATGGAGTGACCCGAGTGCTTGTGTTATGTGGCGGATTCTAGCGCCCGATAGGCAGCTTACTGTGACCCTCTCCTTGTTCAGCCTGGTGAGTGGGACGTCAGTGTGTCTGACTATGGAGTCACCTATGACAAGTATGTTTGGTGTTGTATTTGGCTTTAAGGGCTGTGACTGCTTTGCACACTGCTTTTGTGGTTTATGTGTTGCTTGTGGGGTGTCTTGAGGTAGCAGTTGTTTGGGTGTCTGCTTTGGAGGCCTCTGCTGTTTAGGTAAATTTTACTCAGAGCCTCCGAGTATGTCTTTGTGTGTTTATGTGTTTGATTCAGTGGTGTGGTAGCATTATGTGAGGCTGGTTTTGTGGTGTGTGTAGTTGCCTTCTCCTCCTGTCTGGTCTTGCCAGTCCTGAGTTGAGAGAGCTCAGCCTCCAGTTTGGCTAAATAGCTGCATCTCTCGCAAGTATTTGTGTTATGTGGGAGGAGGAGAGGGTTGTCTGTGTACATGAGGCAGTTATAACATTGCCTCAAGATTCCCAGATTCACCAGCTGGACCGGAGAGGAGATTGACAACTGACCTTTGGACATGCTAGAATAATATTGGGAATTCCTTAATAATTGAAAACAAGGGCCAGTGGGGAGTGAGGGTGTAGTGCTTTTAATTTTTAGTGCTGACTTATATAATTGCTTTAGTGAGCAAGTGCCAGGTAACTTGAGTGCAATGTGTTACAAGTAACTAAATGCAAAAACGACAAACAGTAACTTTCTTTCAAGTGAAACAAGGAAATAAGTACAGTAAGCAATGCAGATATCACTAGTGATCCACAGAAGCGCTGAGAAGCCGCGTATTAGGTGGAATTAGCTTCCAGTGAAATAACAAGCAAACAAACAACAAGCATATAAACAAAGCTAGATTCAGCAGGCCTGGATCTAGTCTATGTACAATAGCTTGTACAATAGTTTTCACATATTTAACAGCCAGAGAGCACAGGCACGTAGTGACAGATACAGAACCAGCACTATGAGTAACATTAATTACATTATCTTCCAGTGGAAGCATTGGACCGTTTTATGACAAAAAGAAATGCAAGTGCAAGATTACTGCATGGCCTCTTATGATACCTACCTATACCCAACATAATTGGCATCACCTGTTCTCTTACACCTTTTTCAAGGTCAGGGAAAATGTTTTACAGAAGAAGTAATGTGACAATGAATCAAGAGTAATCTGGTGGATTTTTGTAAAGGAGAGACAAGCCAAGGCTATAGAAGCTCACTCTGAAATTGGAGTCCTTGGGGCAACTGTCCTGTGGAAGTCCTGGTAACTGAGACCCAAAGTTGGCTGACTGGAGCAAGTTGGTAATAAAGGATTTTTATTTACTGTGCCTTTGTAATGCCAACTAGAAAGGTACACACAAAGGACTTATTGAGTTTCTGTAGTGTAGTGGTTACCATGTTCAGCTGAGTTTATGTCCCAAAACAGGGAAGTAATAGCCAGGGAATTGTTATGGCTAGGCTTGTATAGGCCCTAGGGCCAATAGCCTAGTACCAACCTATGAACCACCAGTGTAAGTCCTGGTGAAGGTGACCTTGAATTCTCTGTTGCATGTGATACTGATACTGTTTAACTGCAAGGAAGACTTAACAACTCTTAGTCTAAAATGTGCATTAGTACTTTAAAAATTACTGATGATGCTGTCAGTGATCTAAACTGTTTTTTTGTAGTGAAGTTTGAACTGCTGGGTTAATTGCTTTGTTTGTTTTTTTTTTTTACCTGTTGGTGTATATTTTTTCTTTGTCTCTCTATCTCTTCCTCTCTCTCTCTCACTTTTGGCAATGCTAGTCAATTTCTCTTAAACGCAACTGAATGAGCCATTATCTTTATGTTAAATTAACTACCCCAGGATTTAATAAAATCCATGTAGGCACCGTGTAGACCCTACATAGAATGTATCCATGTACATGGCCATGTTTCCCCCTCAGCAGCATGCCATGCATATTAATGATGGCACGCTGCTAAGGGAAGAGCATAGGAACAGGGATATTGAATCTATGTAGGAAGAAGTGTAGAGGATACCCATGGTTGTGGATGCCTGGTCAGATGTTATGTACAGGGTGAGACTCCCTGTAAAGCTCTCCATTACTGTTGAAATGCTGTGAAATGTTTTAAATGTGGAATATTTTATTTTCGTGGATTTTTTTTAATTGCTGTATGTTTGAGCGATGCAGAGTGCAGCAATGCCAAGCTGCACTTACATATAGACAGCTGACATCTGTAACAAATTTAAAATAGAAACTGGATGTAATTAATTATCATAATTAATTTTTTTTATTTTTTGTTTTTTTATCAACTGCCATTTGCGCGGTGCGAAGCTCAGCAGAGCCTAGCAGCATTTATACCTACATAGCAGACACCTGCCAGACATCTAAAAAGAGAAACTAGATGCAATTAATTATTTATTTCTTGGTCTGTTTAAGTGCGATTGTGTGGCGTGGCATGGTGCTCAGCAAAACTAACAGGTAGCCTAGTAGTATATGTGAAGATATACCAGTTTTCATAATATCCAAGTAGCTAAATGGGTAGAGTTACAGCCTAATATGTATTAAGTCCTGGGTTCGAGTCCGTAGCGCTCATAATATATTTGATATGTAATGTACTTTTCAGTTTAATTTAAATACAAAATTGTAATATTTGACAGTGCTGCACAGTGCTAAGCACTGCTTAAACATGCTAACAGCTACTACTGCTTGCGCAGTGCAAAGCTGGGATAAAAACCACGGTTGTGCAAGTTTACACACTGCTCAGCTCTGCCTAGCTTGTTTATGGGATGCTAAGCAATGCAGAGCTTTTTTGAATGTTGCTCAATAACGTGTAATGGCAGGAAAACAGCTTATATTAAGGCCAATAGTCAGGAGTTCTGCACCATTCCTTGGTGTCTTATCTGTTGATATGGCAGATGGTGCTGATGAAGGTATAGACTTTTGGGTGCAGAGATGGGGTGTGCAGGAGTCCAGGGTCTTTATCGGGCTCCTGGTAAAGAATCATGAACATGAACCCAGGCTGATGCAGCGGTGTTTCCAGGGCTCAGAATGTAAGGTGGAGGCCTGGGACAGGTTGGCCAGGGAACTCACCAGTGCTACTGGTATCTCCCACACTGGTGAGCAGTGTCACCACCATTATGACAACCTGAAGAGGAGAAAGAGGAGAACCTTGGACACCTGGGGCCAAAAGGCAGCAGCTGGGCATGCCCCACAAATATGTAAGTATCTGTTCCACTATTTTGCTAAATGGAAGCTGAATGTCTGCAAAACTGGTATGCATGTTGGCGTGCTTCTCTCCAAGTTGTGCTGTGAGTGTGATAAGTATGGATTTATTATGCTAACTGTAGTCCAATAAGCAAGAAAGAGTAAAGCATGTACTGCAATAAAGTATACACAATAAAAATGTAGTGCAATAAGTAAAGGGATTGCATCCAGAAAAAAGGAGGTTATTACATCTCTATACTCCTCCCTCATTAGACCAATAATTGAGTATAATGCCTCATTTGGGATGTACCTCCTCAAACATCTGCATCAACTGGAAAGGGCACTACAATACCTCACAAAGAGAATCCATGGCCTCCAACATCTGTCCTATGCAGACAGACTCAAATCGCTATCATTCTACTTGGAATCGCACAGATTGCTTAGGGGTAATCCATGTCTTGCCAACAAGGCAATCTCGGATCCTGCCCTACTAGAGATGCTCCATATCCATAAGTCTAACTCCTCATGCACTGCCCTCTCAAAAGACCTAAATCTAATATGTGACATCAACAAAACCTGACGGAGAGACAGGTTTGTCTCCCAGAGGCTGCCCCATCTCTGGAATAGACTTTCCATACATGTCAAGCAGAGCACCTCGCTGACCCTCTTCAAGCGCAACCTTGATGAGTGGATGGAAAACCAAAATTTGTCCCAGGGGTTCCACCTGTATCCCTCATTGATAGGTGCTGACTGAGCTTTCTTTTTGGGGATAAATTCTTGGCTAGGCTTGTAAAAGCCCCCAGGCCATTAGCCTAGTAACCTCCTATGATCCTATGATAAATGAGCAAGTAGAACTGTAGTGCAATAAATGAGCAATAACAACTGTATTGCAATAAACAATAAACAATACCAATAACAGTAAGCAAAATGGTGTACAGCAGAATTGTGTTGTCATAGCCATTGTAGTAGAGCTGTATGCATTGCTTGTCTATGGTAAGGTTTCTGCAGTCAAGTGTAACACTGTAATAGCTGTAGAATGCAAAACTAATATCAGTCACATAATACTCTCTGTTCCTCCTACTCCAGGTAAGAAAGGTATATGGGTGAGGTAGCCCACTCTATGGGTAGATATTGTGTGGACTTCACAGAGAATTATCAGCAATACCAATAAAGTGTTAAGCAGCATTGTTGATTCCTAAATAAATATGTCTTAATATATGCAGTATGGCTGTATTCCATGCATGTGTGTTCTACTGTCACTGTAGTCAAGTATAACATTGTAATAATTCTAAAATGCAAAAATAATGTCCTGTAACATGTATAGCTCAATTCATAGTATGGTTCAAGGTTGTCTTCAGGCCAATATCAGTCACATAATGTTCTCATTTTCTCCCACTCCAGGAACAAAAGTTATATGTTTGAGGTAGCCCATGTTATGAGCAGATATTGTGTTTACATTTCACAGACACTTATCAGCAATAGTGTTAAGCAGCCTTGTTGATTCCTAAATATATCTGTCTAAATATCTCTAGTATGGCTGTATTCCTTGCATGTCTGTACTAAGCTGCTGCAGTCAATTGTTACATTATTTGCAGATGTCCTCTGCAATCACAGCTTTTGGGTTCTATTCTCATGCCTGCCAAATAAGGAATGACTGCTGTCTAGTTTATGTACTGTACACAAACATGCCTGTCATGTGTCAGGACTTCTTGTAATGTAATTAAAACTGCCTACTCCGTCTGTCACAGGAGTACCATACAAATGATTACCTGGCATGCAATGTATTACCAAATCCACTTACAGAACACCTTGGTAGTTATACAAGTCCACATAATGTGAAACTGTTCTCTGCAGTTGTGTACCTGCATTTGTTGTTGTTTGGCCCATACTGACCCATGCTAAACACTTGAGATATGTACAGGCTACAGCAGCCATAGCAGAATTATAGTCACTGTTATCAAAACTGACAGTACACACCTGTATTTATTATCTTTGTTTTCAGGAATATAGTATGCATTGTCAGTAATGGAACGTTTTGCTCTCTCTCCCCACCCCTTATCTTCCTTTATTTATTATTGTTATTTATTATTATGATTTAATATTAACATATTTTGTTAAACTAACTATATTTTGGTAAACTGTGATTTATTATTGCTATGTGTTATTATGATTCAATATGAACATATATTTTGATAAAATTAACTGTTTTGTTGGCATTATAGTTTAATTCTTACTGGCATTCTGTTAACATACTGACTGTTATGTTACTTAATCTTGTGTTACACTTAATATATATTAAAATGTAACTATGATCCATTCTGTTAATACTAACAATGATTTGGTTATTACTAACCTTAACGTATTGCTATACCTCATTTACCACAGCATGTCAAAGCAGTCCGATTATGGCTGATCTGCCTGCCTTGTCATCTCCGACCGTGGCACTGGGTCCAGGCACACCTGAGACCCAGACTGGTAGTGCCCCCTCTGCTGCCCCTGCACTACATTGTTGGGTAGCACCACCCCACAGGATGAGGCCAGGCCCCCTTAAGGAAGCAGTGGTGGAGGGGGAGTTTTCACCCAGGCTGAGCTGCTGATTTTGGTGTGCAGGGTAGTCTACCATGGGTTTGACCACCACCTGCACCAGACTGAGAACATGCTAGCCAACCTGGTGGGGCAGCCTTACCTCATTGCCCAGCCTCCACCACTACCACCCCTGGGGCAGTAAAGGAGCAGTTCTGCCAGTTCCATGGGTGGGAATGTGAGTCACACCGCTACCATGTGGAGGCACATTGGCCTTAGATTCCACACCATCCTCACTATCCAAGGTGCTCAGCCCCTCATGCGTCAGACACTGCCCCGTCTGCTGTCTTGTCTGTCTTATCTGTCTGCAAATGCATCCTCACCTATCCAATGTACCCCCCCCACATGTACATATGTCCCTTCCTCAACATTCCACTTTCACCTTAAAATAAAATGGGCACCTGCCCCCCCCAAAAAATTGTCCCATACATGGCTCTCCATTTCGCACACGTGTCCAGTGGATACTTGTAATTTGATCCAAATGACTTGATAACACAGTTATGTTGTCCTCACCCCTCTCTCTGGGGGTGAGTGTTCAAAGTCATGTAAAAATTCTGTCAAAGTGCATAGCTGTTGATGTACAAGAAATGGACAGCTCTGGTTCTTTCCTAAACCCATCCTGCACATCCCTACCTGCCTATCACTATGTTTTTCTCCCTACTTACACACCATTTCACCACTTTCCTATCTCCCCATTTTTCTTTTCTTAACTTTTTTTAGCGAGATGCTGAGTGACGCAGAGCATCGTGCAGCTTCACTTAGCTCAGCTAAATAGATCTATATTGACTATATGTGTTTTTAAAATTGTAATACACACTTACAAAATAAATACCTGTCCCATATTTTGAACCAAAGACTATTGCACCTGCTGACCACTGTATTAACTTGCCATGCCACACAACTCTAAATTAAAACAGGTGGTTTAAACAAAACATAGTAATTGCCAGTTACAGTCATTAAGCATGTTTCAGCAGAGCTGCACGTCACGCCATACTGTGAAAACTCGATTAAAAAGTAATGGAAAAAATGGGAGTGTACCATGGGCTCTGGTGCAATAGTAAACTGCTAGAAAGCCAAGAGATGTATGTGAGGCCTGTAATAGCAGGTAAATGTGCCCTTTACCAGCAACATGTAGAAAGACACCTGCAGAGGCATTAATGGCAAAACACATGTTCGACTGAGACCCTGGTGCAGAAATACAGCCATATAAAGCCATGCACATACTGATGAATGTAGAAAATGGATGTCACAGCCTGTATGTGCGCACATATATCTTGCAAATGCACCTACTATAGCAGTGACTTAGTAGCTCAGTCTGTTAAAAGTCTTGCAAACAGTGCATTTTACCACACACAGTCCCAAGTTCAAATCCAGTGGCATGTAGCGGTGGAATTACAGTATTGTGAAGCCAGCAATTAATAACTGAATCATGCACTCTTTATCCACACAATGCATATCAAATGAAATGTCTGCATTTCACTGATGGAAGACACAGGCCAGCAGATACCTATAGCAAAAGTATAAGTGCATAAAGTGTCACATGCATAAATATGTATTCACAGAGAAATTCAACTCAGGTACTGCAAATGAGTGCCACTAATATCAGAGTGCACAGCACAATCCTTTCAAATTCACTGTGCTGATTAGAACAGCTGCACAACTAACATACACATTTGAAGTACCTGCTTGTAACAAGGACGGTCCTCATACATGCTCCAAATTTCTACCAGACTGTAACATATGGTCTGACAGTCACCCAAATGGTGGACATATTATTATATTTATCCCCCATGTTGCTCAAGAACACAACAAACATGGCCTACTACTCTGTTAGTGATACTGTTGCCTAACATACTTACTTTAAGCACATGCCTTAATTGGACTAGAAAGGGTACCCTCACTCTGGCTCTGCCTCTTCAACAAGACTGATGCAGCTCCCACAGTTACTCCTACAGGTTGTTGTCCTCCAAAGTGTTCACACTCTCTGCCTATGCCTATTACCTGCAGCAGTAGCTGCAGCCTGTAGCACACCCATCTCTATGTAAAAGGTACTGCTACAGACCTATCCTCTGTGATGAAGTAGTCTCCTCACCCCAGTAATGTCCAGCACAACATATCAGAAAGGGCCCCTAATCTACATGAAGGCCTTATATCCTGTACAGTGGTTGCATGTGATTGGCTGATGATAGTGCATATCAGCTGTGTTGGCTGCAATTAGCATTTCAGAACCACATATTGGTTAAGAGGCAATCACCTGCTGATGAGAAGCATGTTAAAAAGGCAAGCAGCTGATTATGGGGAACCAGTCTTTATGAGACTTTCCTCACACAGAACACGCATATGCAAAATATTAAAATATTAACTATCAGCACATATCAGCGGAGGAGTAATACACTCCATCAGGTATGTAACCACTTTGTCTATATCAAGATGCAGATGTGTGAATATACTTTAGGGGAATAGGGATCACAGCAATAAGCCATTCTTAGAACTGTGCTAATGACATGTCAGTGATCTCCAGATTTGTTACACATACAGAGGATGTGCAATACCTCAAAGGTGGAATGTATAATGTCAGTGCAGTGTGGTACACTGGGCTCGTGAGACTACCCCTTTGTAGTGGTTATAATCACACACTGCTATTTGTTTGGTGCAGTTGTTTTGACATATTATCAGGGGGTTGGCCCATGGGGACAAACTACAATAGACTCCAGTGCTGGCCGTATGATCATACAGCAGTATCTGCCATGGCACACACGGGCATACCTGACTATCAATAGTATTCTGGTTGTATTCACATGCTTAGTATGCTTGCACACTGTGGAATAGGACATGTGTGATCAAGCAGTGGATATTGCCAGCCATTCTGTCCTTGCTATATCTCTACATAGTGTACTTCCATGTATGTGAGCCTGACACATATTCCCATGTTGTTGTCTTTCAGGAAACATGTATGCATGTATGCCATGCAGCTTTCATGGATGCAGAGAATGAGCTGATACTGGAAGGGCTCCATCAGCACCATTAAGTCTTAATGTCCAGAGGGAGGCACAACAGGGAACAGCAGGAGGCATTGTGGGCTGACCTTGACCATGATGCCAATGCTACAGGTCATCAGAACAGGACATATGAGCAGGTTCAACACAGCGCAATGGACATGATCAATGCTGCAGGTGGAAGACCAGCAAATGTAGCCATGGCTTGTGGTGCCATTGGTGGAGGGCCTTCAGCAGAACAGCCACTCTCAGCCACAGAGAAATCCCTGGCAAATCTAGGCACACATGACAAGTCACAGCAGGGAACAGCAGGAGGCATTGTGAGCTGACATTGTCCATGATGTCAATGCCACAGGTCATCAGAACAGGACATATTAGCAGGTTCAACACTGCGCAATGGACATGATCAATGCTGCACATGGAAGACCAGCAAATGTAGCCATGGATTGTGATGCCACTGACCTTCAGCAGAACAGCCACTGTCAGCCACAGAAGGATTCCTGGCAAATCTAAGCACACATGACAGCTCCCAGACATCCATCACACTCAACATCATGGAAGTGGGTGCCACAGGTTCCATGGCAGAGGAGTATGCAGGTAAGCTCAGGTTGATCAGCACTGCAATACTGTAGAATTCTGTGTGTCGGGATATACATAGTTTTACATGGGTGTCAGGCCTGTCTGCTTTGGGGGAGGTTTAACTGCAGTTTCACTGCCATATTCAGATTTTGACCACTATAATAATTAACACAGTAACTACTGTAAATGAGCTATATATGGATGTATTACTATGTGGTGGTGGAACATGCTATAGTACTGACATTACCTCTCCCTCAACTTTTCACACGTCCGTCAGGTATCGCACAAGCCTGTGGTCCTGTTCCTGGTAAGCATGACACTGTTTTCTTGTTGATGTATGTTTACAGCTTTGTAATCCTTAGACTGTCATCCCAGGCCTGCTGCCTGCATTGCTGTATTGTTGGCATGATTGTCAAATGCACACATATTGTCTGACTGTACACATGTAAGATTCATACCTATGCCTTGTAGGTGTGACTACACTGATAGATGTGACAGTATTGTCAGGACATTACAGAGTATCATATGTGTCAACTGTGCAGAGTCTACACTAATGTTAACAATGTACCTCACTGTTGCTGATGATATTGCAGTATAATGAGAGTTTATTTACAAGTAACTACAGCTGTTAGTGGGAAGAGTACTTTCCTAAAGTCCTACTATATGAAGTTGGGTTTTCAACAGGTGTGTCATAGTGATGACAGTGTATAGAACCTTACATATATCACACCATACTACTGCAGGGCATAATAGTGCAGGAGTTAATGTACTGCATTTCCCTTTCTTACCACAGGTGACTGGGGGGTTGGTGTTTGTCCCCTACACAACCTGTTGTCACAGTCTCCTCAGACTCTGATCATGATGGTAGGCATAGCGAGGCACAAGTGGGGGTTTCAGAGGCTGAATTGGTCCCAGATGTTGACATCCCTCTACTGCCCTCATTGTCACTGAATACAGTCAGTATGCCCAAACATACCCAGTCCCCACTGGCCACATATATTGGACAGTCATAGTGTGGGGACATTGAACAGGAAAGTGTTGCAACTATGGCTCTAGTGAGTGTAGACACTGGCCATAGCCAGACAGCCAGCAAGGTTCCACACAGGTGGATTGATAGGGGGTGCTTGAAGGGGGGCTGCTGTCTGTCCACCACCTATTACAGGTGTCACATCATGGGTCACTCAGCACATGCTTTGGAACATCATGGAGGCACATGCACATTCCGAACGGAACTCCAAATGTATGCTTATAGTTATGGATGTAGCACAGTCCGACATCCATGACTGCCTACACTGGAATGGTTCACTGATGCAGTCCCGTAGTGGCAGAACATCCAGTTCTACAGAGGGGAGTGTGCTGTCTACACCAAGGCATGGCAGACCATGGGCTCGTGGTCCTGGGTGGTCCCATGGAGGACACAGTCCCAGCAGATAGCAGTCACCATCAGGTACTAACACCACTTCTGACTTTGGGCATGGAGGTGCCAGTGCAACTCCTGGCAGAGCCAGTTCCTGTGTTTGGGACCAGAGATGGTGAACTATCAGCCCTTCCATGTACAGTCCAAAGCTGTCCAACATACACACATGTAGAGCTAGCACTGAGCTTGACTGTGTACATGCACACACTCACACACCACTGTCAAATACAGGTCACCTACAGACACAGACGGCACCTTTCCATGGCCCATCTCACCTGCTTCCCTTCCTGACTCACACACATGCTGTCAAACATTTGGGTCAGCCAAGGCCTCCTGCACCCCCACACAACACCCTGTCTAAGTGATGATACCTGTGCACATCCTTGTCATCCTCACCAGCAATGCAGGGAAATTAAGATATGTGCCTGATGCACAGGGTGACTACATTAGTTAACATGTATTTGTGTAATGCCATGACACTTGTAGTTATTACTGACAGATACTGTATGTTGGCAATTCTCATGAGTACACCACATACGGTTGTTTACCTTATGTTGTATGGTGTTGTAATGGCTGAATACTTACACAGTGAAAGGTGTGTCACAGACCTGTTATGTTTCTGTTTCAGAATTCTGTTGGGAGAACCTATGGGTAAACAGAGGCAATACAGCAACAGAGGATGGCATGTTAGCACAGAAGATATATGTCATCAGCAAGGTACAGCACTATAACTGTATGGCTACAGAGGCTCATAAGTATATAACAGGATAACAAGGACAATGGTGACATTCAGAATACTCATGCATCCCTAATCTGTGAAAAGGTCTGATACCCTTGATAAGTGTCACCAGGGTTCTAGGAACTATGACATCTACAAGCTGTGATGCTGGAAATGACCCATCTACAAATATCCTGTGTCCATTACAGATAGTTATCTGACACCAGTTATGATTGTCGTGCTCTGCATCCCATGGCATGACCTGAACATGAGTTGTGTCACAGTAGATTGTGCTTCACATGCATGGAGGGGGCGGCATGTTTCATGTAGGGTGCACTGTCTGTGTTACATACCTGTTTCTCCAGCATGTACTATGTATACCACAATGATGTTGTCGGCATGTAGAACAATTGAGAAACGTGTTAGTCATTTCATGGATACGCGGGGGGTACAACATGGGATCTGACACCTTACTGTCTGGGGCCATACGCATCCCCTCCAAAGCATTCGGGTGACAGACTACGCATGTATGGTCTTGACATGGACTCCATAGGACATGTTATCTACAGTGTGTATTGGTGTTCTATGGAACCTATGTGGCTGCAACAGTTGTAAAATATGCTTGTGTAGTGACATAGCAAGGGTGCCATTGCACACAATGATAGGTGTGATGACTTTCACATGCAGTATAACAGTGACAGTCTGGATTTCCATCCCATACCTGTCTGTATAGGTTGTACAACAGTGACTGCATCATCCCCATATATGACCGTCCATTAAAAGGGAAAGGCTACATTACTCTCTGTGTCCATAACTCCATGTGCACTGGCTCAACTGTGTGCAGTGTGCTGACACTACAATATTTTCCAGGGGTGTATGTCTTCCCAAAGGATAGTATCGTGCAGTCATTGGCATGTAGTCTTTGTTAATGGCACAGACTACAAATGAATGTGTGTCTTAGGCCATCCTGGATAACTGTTGGTTCTAATTGGGATTTGGTGACAGCTCCTAATATGCAATCACCTGCTATTGTACTCAGGGAGAGGTCACTGACAGTTGCTGTGACTGCAAGGAGGGAATGGCTAGAAGGGGTACACCAATAATGAAGAATGATGAACTCCACTGGTGAATGGCATAATTTCAGCATAGGTCTCCCAATGCTATCTTCCCAGACTATGTCCATCAGACACTTGGCTATCCACTGACTGCCATAACACTTTGTACATAATATACACAGTTTCCAGCAAGGCTTGCTGGGCTACTATTGTCAAACACCTCCTTGTCAGGCCATGGTTAGTTGAGTGAGACATAATTCCATCATCTATTGCGTAATGTAACAGGCAATGGGCTCAGCCAGTTACAGTCGGTAGGCATGCTTTGGTCTTGAGCAAAAGTAACAATGTGTGGTCCAGTGTCAGTTGGTGTATGACAGTGTTAGTGCACATATCCATGCTAACTCCTCTCATGGCATTGCAGGTGACATGGCTCAGAGATCTGGGGATACCACTTGGCACTACATGCTAGTTGTCCTCTGTGCATATACATATTGCAGTTACCTCCAACATGTTGCAAGAAGGGAGTCATGCAAGTTGTTTGTACAGAGCACACGTAAACACATTAGAGAAGTGTGATATGTATACACTGTGTTGCTTAGTCATGCTGCAGCTTACTTGCCCAGAGGTAGTTCAGGTCTGTACCTACAATGCCCTGGAGCAGTGCTGTGACATCCCCACATTGGGAACTACCATATTGCACCATGTGTTTACCACTTTGGGTGTCCACCACATTCCCCTCAATGTGAGGTCCACCCTGGTGAGATCTGTCCACATTCAGTCTCCTTAGAACTACCAGCATGCCCCCTCCCTTGCAGGCAGTATAGACATATATGACATATATGTCAACAAAACCATGTATTACCTCCTGTGGGATGGTTGACATAGCTTGACTGTGCCTCCCCCATCAGATGGAACAGGCAAGTATGCAGAGCTCTACATCCATGCATTTTGTCAGCAGCATTATTACTACATGAACTCAGCTGTACGTGACAGGAGAGAAACAGGCTTGTCATGGCACAGAAAACCTGACTGGTGGACACCTGCTATTAGCAGGTTGTACAATAACAGATGGACAGTGCTGTGTGACAGTTGGGGTGAGTTCACCCCTAACATGGAGGCACAACCTCCTCAGCTAAAAGATGCAGAGTGTTATTGTGATGTTGTGTAGACATGGTAAGTGACAAAATTAGCCACCCACACAATGCAGAACCACAATGCAGTTACATGTGTGATCTCAAAGGACAGGCCCAGATTATTGGTGAATTCATACATTATGCTGCCACATATGATAGGTCTGTACTCATAGCTAACCGGTAGTCTCACACTGTCTGTGTCAACTACACTCCCCTGTTCCCACCACATGTGACACATGACATTCATACAACCTCTCCATAACTTCCATATTTACAGAGCAGTTCATAAATGGCCTCTCACTGGAGGATACACATCATCTATTGCACATGCTAACATTCCAGGCTGCATCCCACATGTGATCTGACAAGGATTACCAACTTTATTGGGAAAACCTTGCAATCATACTGAAACCACTGGCTGCACCCCCAGCTGAGTGGACAATGGCAAATGTTATACAGATGTGGTGCATCCACGGACTAACATAACCATAGACCACTTTGTCTAAGTATCCATATCTGTATGCCTGTAGGGACAATCGTCATGGAGCTGATCAGCACACATATATGTGATCTCCATACAGTTGACTGTACAGTTTGTATGTGTGACAGGAGGAGCATGACTGTTACATGTGGTGGACATGTCCGAGGCTGTCATCCAGGATGTGGGTGAGGGGACATCAGGGCATACAACCCCATAGACGGAGCCAATCCATCTGTCTATACCCCCTGCTCAGGCAGCATTTACAAAGCACCCACTTGGGCATGCATGATACTGTCATTTTATGGGTCAAAAAGTGGCCCATTGATGGCATACATACTCAACATAGGGACATCGACCTCCAATAGCTGATCTGTAAGCAGCAGTGTTCAACAGGGTGCATTCTTGTGTCTTCCACTGCTTGGAAGCCATTTAAGCACAATACACGTGACTACTGACTGACTCTGGCTAACAATGTTGGCTGATACCTGCAAATTGTGAGCACTCGTAGGGTCTCGGTGTTATGTCACTACCCTGCAAGGGGGTATTGCTGAGCACATGCCTGTTGACATAGTAATGGGCATGACCTTCATGCATATCTATATGTGGTATCATTTCCATCAGTAAGACCTATGTACCTGGTAACACATCAGTTGCAACATGTGCTTTAGATACACAGGGGTAAAAGAACTGGGTATGCAGACCTCGCCACACAGGTGTGCACCTCATGTGACACAGATCGCCATGTCTCTACAGTGGTATGGCAGGAATCATATAGCATAGCTGAGGGCGCAGTCACCTATAAGTGACATACGCATAACCTCCAAGTACTCTTCCCTCAACATGCCAATTCCTGAGTGCAATGGCCATTTGGAAATATACCTTTCCAAGTAGTATTCACACTTGCACACAACAGTATTGTCCCTCACAAGGACACCTCATGTCTTCAGTATGTATTCCATGGGGATCCTCTGCACTGAGTGTCATCTTAGCCTGTGGCATATAAACTACTCAGAGGTGATCTGTGCACTGCATACAGGGCAATGTGTGACCCTGCTTGATTGCATATGCTTCCTATCTGTAGGAGGCATAGTAGATGGATAAAGCACTGTAAGGACATTAACCTCATATGTGAGGTGAGTAATACATGCTGGTGGGGGAGATTTTCCTAGCAGACGTAAACACATCCTTGGACCAGAATACTGCCTGATAACAAACAGAGCACTTCAGTGCACCTCAGCACATGTCATCTGTAGGATTGGCTAGGCGACTGTCATCCCAACACAGGGCATCTGCCTGGGTCCCTCTTGGATTGGGGCAATATATGCTGATCCTGTAACTACAGGTATAAAGTTATGTAGGATTGTGAGAGCTGTATGGCCATTATGCTAGTGAAGTTCAAAAGTCCTTTGGTGCTATAAGATGATGTAAAATGGTCTAACAGCCTCACATACAAACATGACTACATTGGGGCAAGCAACACCTCCAATTACTGTGTACAGGATGTAGCACACCAGTACTGCAAGCTGGCTGTATGTAGTTTAAAACACTTACCTATGTAATGGTACACACTGCAGATCACAGTACTTGAGGCACACAACACACCCCATGTCTGCTAGTACTATCAGTTTATGAAATATAATGCTTGATGACACCAGCAGGTCTTGTTGTGGTCAGTCATTTGGGGTGCCACATCAACTGCTAAAATTAGGATACTGCAAAATCCTACCTATTTCTACATTATTGAAGTGATCCTATTTAGGCCATATGAACATACCCATACACCAAGTAGCCTGGAGTGCGATTAGAACCCCTACCTATCTAGTCTTACATAATATAGAGCACAATACGTACCACACATGCCATGACTTAAGTTTGATACTACACTGTCAGCTGGTAGTCTTAAGGTGGATAACATCATCAGGCCTTGTAGAAGATGACAGTTTGGATGCCAGCAGCAACTTCCAGGGCCAAAAGGTGCATAAGCATTCCAGGTTGATAGCCCATGAGGGCAAGTCAGTTCTTTTGCAAGGGAATAAACACACACACATACACACACACACACACACACATATACACACACACACATATACACACACACACATATACACACACACACACACACATACACACACACACACACACACACACACACACACACACACACACACACACACACACACACACACACACACACACCAAGAAGACTGGAGTGAGATTAGAACCCCTACCTATCTACTCTTACACAGTAGAGAGGACAGCAATTATCACACACACAGCGGCTTATGTCTGGTATGATACTGGCACCTGGTAGTCTTAAGGTGGATGGCATCATTAGGCTTTGTAGAAGAGGACAGTTTGGATGCCAGCAGCAACTTCCAAGGCCAAAACCTGCATAAGCATTGCAGGTTCATAGCCCATGGGGGAATGCCATCTGTTTTGCAGGGGGATACACACACACACACACACACACACACGCACACACATGCACACATACGTGCACACACACACACACACACACACACACACACACACACACACACACACACACACACACACACACACACACATATGCACCAAGTAGCCAGGAATGAGATTAGAACCCCTATCTCTTTAGTCTTACACACTATAGAGGACAGTACTTATTGCATGTGCCATGGCTTAAGTCTGTTGTACATGTGACTGCAGGCACAGTACTTGTGGATTACACACACTAGGCTTGTGTTGAACAGCATCTGTGGCCTGTGGCATGATATTGCTTTGTACTGTTATCTGCATCTAGTTTTCTAGCAGTGTGATAACTGTTATTATCCTAGCTATGTGTGTACAGTTAACCAGTATGGCCATATGTGGATGTTTGCTCTTAGACAGGCAAGTCTCTGGGCAAGTGCAATGTGCCCTGTCCATGCGTGTGTTGGCAACATTATATATTGCACCACCTGCTCACCTGTTTCTGTCTATGTGGTGATATCCAACAGGCACAGGTGTCTGTTGGTAAGTGGATTATGTATTGCTGTGCCCTTCCGTTGGATCCTTTGAACAACAATATGGATGTGTGATAGTGCAGATTTATTCACCATTATTAGGATATGTAGGACAATACAGAAATCCACAGACATATTTCTATATATAACAGGGATGCATATGCAAATGTTGCTGTGTCTGTATATAATATGTATATGTGCTATGCAGATATATGGGGTGAGTCTATGTATCGGTTTAATATATATAGCTATATATACCGATATATATATATATATATATATATATATATATATATATATATATATATATATATATATATTTGACACTACATAGAGACAGACATACTATGTATGTGAGCGAGAGATAGTGACAGATGGAAATGTATACATATAAGTTTGTAGGTATAGAAATATCTATATCTAACAGGTCATTCTGATGAAGGGGCAACAGAACTGCACTCATTTTAAGTAAGTGTATGGGCATGCCCAGTGGGACTGTCAATACTTCTAGAGTGACTCCAGGCCACACCTACCTGTCCTCCAATACGAGATTTTGTGTGTTACAGACATTGACATCAGTCCCTGTTTCAGCAGTACTGCCTTTCATTCAAATTGTCCATGGCATTTCCCAGCTGTCTGATGTCAATAATATGTGACTGAGGTTCACAATGTTACACCACACACAGACTGACAGTCTGTGAAAACACCAACAAAATAATACCTCACACGCAAAAGATGTGAATAATTCCAGATTAGAACCATCAACACCATCACCCATACTAGCTTCCCTAGCACACTGAGCCACACAGGCTGCCAGGCAAAGAAGAGTCATTCATCACATAATCACCAGCATGAATATGAACATTGTTATCCTGCGTTAAGTGAGACATACAATGTGTTCTCAATTTCTGTGTTACAGCCCTGAGATTGCCTGGTCCACTGGTATACTGGTGCTGATTTTCTGTTAAAGCAGTTATATGGGAACAGTGCTGTGCTGGGGGTGGGGGAACAACAACACATGATCTCTGGGATAGACAGCAGTCCACATATCCACTGTTTAACATCTCCCTTGACTGATGTAGTGAATATTCCAACCATGAGGCCTAGTGAATATTAAGGAACACATACTATTGGACTGAGTATCTGTAGTCCCATGTGGATGTTACATCTGTACAAATAGCCCACTGTATTTCTTTGCATAACAACAGCAGATCCATACATATGATACAATATTATAGTAAGCCTTACAATAAGTGTGTGGGTTAGAGACTTACCTTGCGAATGCAGCAGTTGACAGAACTGTAGTTCAGGGCTGACTCTGTCTGAGACAAGGAGTGCACAGCCAATACATGGATAGGTACAGGTTGTGTGGGTTGCCTGGCATCAACTATTTTAATATATGTATGTGAGTAGGAGTAAGGTGTCAGTCCCTAGGGCCCTAGTTTGTCAGTGAATGTGCTATGTGTTGCCTCTTACCCAATGCCAGGGCATACTGGGCATGCCTAAGTCTGCCTACAGGGATATCATCAGGAGGTTCCTCCTCTGAGTCCTCCTATGACAGTGGTTGTGGTGACCTAGGCACGGTGAGGACTTTGTAGCCCTTCCCTTTGCTGATCCTGCTGCAGCTGCTTCTGCAAGATCATATTGTGTAGCATGGCACATATGTGCATGTGTAACAGAAGAGTACTGCAGGTATCCACCAGATATATTGAGGCACCAGAACCATGATTTTAGAAGCCCAAATACATGCTCTGATGTTCCTAGTTTGTTTGTGTGCCTCATAATAGTATCCCTCTGTAGGTGTGTGTGCATTTCTAATGGGTATCATCATTGCTGGTTCCAGTGCGTAGCCAGCATCTCCCACTAAACGGCCATGTAGGATGTCCACCCCTAGCAAACATCTGGTACAGCTGTGATGTGTGCCAGATATGAGAGCCCTATTAACTGCCAGGGCTGCCAGCACACACATTGATGATAATCCCATGGGCATTGCACATGACCTGGCAGTTGATGGAGTGGTACCCCTTATGGCTGATGTAGATTCTACCCTCCTCACTAGGTGATGCCTTGATATGTACAAGTACAATCTATGGTATCCAGTATTCAGGGTAGTGTGCTACATGGTAGAAGTGTTGTATATTGCTGGCTCTCACCTTGAGGGAAAGAAATATGCTCACTTGCATGTGGTAGCATGGCATACAGAAACAGGTGGAGTACCTTGGATGCTGATGCTTGTGAGACCCCCATCATGTCCCCAGTTGGTCTTTGGAAAGTACCTGTAGCTAGTATGCTAAGGGCTACACATACCTTTATTTCCATTTAGGACGGGTTCCCTTCTGTTGGCTCTCAGTCTGAGTTGAGGGTGGCAGAGCTTAGTGAGTTCTTGTAGTATGTCCCTGTCCACCCTGTAGTGCTCTACAATCTCCAGCTCATGTAGCTTCTGGAAGGTTATCCTGGGCCTGAACACTCTTCCCCTTCTCTGTCTGCACCTATAGTCAGCAGCACCAGTAGCACTGACTTCAGCATCTAGTACATACAGATGTAGAAGACCTGCAGCAGCCCCTAGCATTCTATCAGGTTAAAATTACCAAGTCTGCACTCCAGCAGTCCAGAGTATTGGGGAAAAAATCAGATTGTAGGGTGTATGCATACTTTATTGACCTCTTTTGTAGGTATAGAATGCTTGAATGGCTAACTATGATGCATTCCACCTGCCTAACATATAATTAACGTAATTTACTGGCCCTAGTTTAAGTTAAACATGGTTAAAGACTGATTATATGTCATTGGCCTTTTAGATACACTCAGCACTGCGATGAGCCATGCAAACGTGCACCCCATAGGTTAACAAAGCTTAGAAGGTAGTGCACACACCTGCTCCCGAATGGACATGCTCAGCACAGCGGTTCACCAGGCAAACAGGTGCAGCTAAGCTAGAAGTCATTGGACACAAAATCTCCTGATGTCAGATACCTCCTGTATACCCACCAACATGGTTTAATGCCTACACAAAGGAGATATGCAGACACAATTACCCCTTTATGGCATTCAGTAACACCGCCTCATTTGTATAGGGATCCATGCTCACAGCCTGGAAACTGCACTTTACATAGCCCTACCATGTTAGCAACAGCACCAATACACCATACTCCACACAAGGTCCTGTAATAAGTTTATGTCACATAATATTAATTTTTTTTTTTTATATAAAGCATGTTTGTACACTGTGGCAGGCTGCACAAACATGCCCAGATTATTAAAAAAATAATTAATTTAACTTATTTCCTTTAATTTTTCAGACACACGGAAGGGTAGTTTCACTCATATCTCTATGTGGTAGGCCAATTTCTGTCCATATATCTACATTTTTACAGCCCCTTTTGTCTGTCTACATTCCTGTACATAAAATGCTTGCATGTATACTACAGACACTGACACAGAGTCTGTACAGCTGCCTGTCTGCTTGCTGGATAGCTCTATCTGACTCATTTGCATGAGATTCATCTGCTTATGAAGTGATCTGCATGCCACAAAACTTCCCCTGTTGGCACGTGTATGTGCTACACCCAGCAATGCTTACTGAAACTAAAACCTGCTTACTTTCTTGTAAGCAGCACAGCATAACAGCTACATGATAAAGAAAACACATGTAGGCTTTATTAAACTCCCCCTGTGTCTGCTGACTGGAATATCACAACTGCTGGATGCATTTGAAACATCTGATACCAATTTGAAGCTTAATTTCACCTGTTGTTGCAGAATAGTGAGTTTTAATTCCCTATGTCAAATAGAATATTTTTCCTTTCTGAATTGTGCTGCAGTTTAGTTACTAAAGCTTGCCTGCAGTCTGCAGAGGTGTGGGAGCCCTAATTGTGGAGATTAAGGACACAGAGCTATCATTATAGAACAGCTTCTATAAACAATACCTACCTCTACTGAAGGAATAGTGGTGGTACACAAACCAAAAGCCAAAAAAATGTCCACTTCTCACCTTGAACATCTGGACAATGAAGATAACCTAGAGGCATACTTAATGACTTTTGAGAGAACAGACAATCAGGAGAAGGGGGGGGGGGTAACACTACCTGAACTAGGATTTTGGCTGTTCACCCCACAAATTGACATATTTGAGTCTACAAAGACCTGCATAGTATAGACTGTTGTAATTCTGAAAAGCTTGTTGATGAGGGTGGAATTCACATTCAAGACATACATCCTTAAATTTCATGAATGGACCTTTTCTATGAACAAAACAGTAAGAGCACAATTGTTTGAAATGAAACATGTTGTAAAGTTTTGGTTAGACCCAGAAGGTCTTATTAGCAAGGAGACAATGATAGAGATAGTTGCAATAGACAGGTTTAAAAAGCTCTATTCTCAACGATTAATATAGTGGGTGTGTCCAGCAGACCCACAAGATGCTGAAAGCTTTGCACTGTACTCTGAAATGTATTTAAAGACTCGCATAACAAAATGTCTGACAAAGCTGTGAAAAGAGGGAAGAGACCATATTTTCCCTTTTATGCTTTATGTGTGGCAAAGTGGACATACTGCCATTTCCATGCATGCAACTACGAAAGTGGGGTGGGGGTGAAGAAGCCATAGCATGTGGCCAAGTTATGTTCATGGGTGGTTAAGGCCATATTCTGTTACTGTGCTACAGCTAACTTAATAAAGTGCAGCAAAAATGTAGATGAGAAAGAGTTTCACAGGTAGCTAGACTCTGGTAATATTACAGTATATCTGTGAGGAAACCCCATTCTTCAATATCCACTGAATTTATTTGTACCTAAATCAGTAAAAAATGTCACCCAGTTACAGAAGTGGAGGTGCAAACCCAGTCTGAAATATTCTACACTTGGTACCCATGGTGTCTTACCTTCCCCATGATTTCATAACTGTGAAAGATGTCAAATGTTTCAATGACCTTTGGAAACAGTATTGAGGGAATAACACTAAGGAATGCAATAAAGGACCTGTTACAGAGGCAAGATAGAAACAATATATCAGCTTTCAGAATACAGACACCTCCTCTAGACTTGAGATAATTTAAACATGGATTTTGTGAGAGTCAGGGTAACAGTGGAGGGGCTTTAGAAAGACTAGAGTTTGGATAAACCTGTTTAGGGATGTGGAGAATGCCTTTCCCTGAATGACATAGACTCCAGTGATTTCTAGTAGAGGTTGAGAATGATGAGTGCCCATGAAGGAAACAAGGTGTCCAGAGCCTGAACTTGGGACAGAATTGCAGGATAGGATAAAAGGGACAATAATCCCCAGTGTATGAGAAAGAGAGAGAGAGGGAGAGAGAGAGACAGATAGACAGAGTGAATGGGGCTTTGGATTAAGGGTACAGTAAAAAGAGTCCTTTAGTGCAATGGAGTAACCTACTCTTCCTCAGAGAATAATGAAATACAGAGGTTCTGGTACCTGCATTAGAAATAGATGAGGCAAAGTCTTCTACCTCTCAAAAGAGTGAGAGGGTGAGGGAAAAGGGGTCCTAATCTTCCTATCCTCCGAATAAGTTAGATGAGTTTTAAAATGGTCTAGTGGGACCACAAGACACTGAACTATGCCAGGAATAACATATTTAGAATAGTTGGTGGGGATTTCCCTGTTGGGCCTCCACAAGTTTACCCTAACTTTGAAATGGAAAATGGTCTGGTGTACCTGATAGCAAAGAAGAGAGAGTGAGGTTATGTGACAATTATATGAACCCAAGATGTTTAGGCAAATGGTCATGAAAATTATCCTCAGCTTTGTGTTAGGAGGAACAGTTTGGTATGGAGAAAATTAAAGCAAGACTGCTAGCCAGGTTTTATTGGACAAGTGTCCTAATGAAGGTTGGGAGTTATTGTGCTAGTTGCCCTGAGTGCCAAAGGTCAGCAGCAAAACTAGGTTTCAAGAATCTCTTAATTTCCATATTTATAACTGAGATTCATTTTCAGTGAATTGGGATGGGCATTTTAGGGCGGCTAGCCAGGTTCAAGATTAGGATTATGCTACTAGATTCCCCAAGATTAACCCATAAGGAAGAACATTCCAAAACAGGTGTAAAAGAAGTGGTACTATTTTCCTAGGTTAGAATACAAAAAGATAAGTATATCATCCAAATATTTTAAGAACACCTCAAATGCCTGAAGCCATTCATTGTTGAACAAATATCTATGTTCCCATTCCAACATAACGACATTCGCAGAGAGTCCCCCACAGGCAGCCCCCATGGCAACACCTTTTTATTGAAGAAATGAGGTAGTTTAAAAGAGACATTATAGTTTTTTTACCCCCATTTTATCTATGTCGGATCATGTAACAATTACTCCTACAGAGATTGGCCCCATCTGAAGTGATGCATACACCATCGGAGTCTGCCCCATTTTCAGACCAAACCAATGGACAGAATTTTCCTGTTTCTTTTATTACCACTTTAAATTGTGACAGTTTGTTTGTCAGGAATGTTATTATGAACTTTTTTTTAGATGGGGATTTGACAATAGGGAAGAAATTTGGGTAAAAACCCTACATTTGTATATAAAAAAGGAGTAATTATAAGAACTAGATTGAACAGCCCTCAGTTATTGAGAGTTTTTCAGACCTATAGGAGCAAATGTGGGTGCTGCCCCTTTTGTAAACATATAGTCACAGGTGAACTTTTTGATATTAATGTTTTTTCTTTCAAGATGAGGGGCAAATTCAATTGCAATACTAGGGCTATTGTATATGCTGTATTGTGTCAATGATGCTCAGACTTTTACATTAGTAAGAGCGAGCACAGGCTAAGAGACAGGATGTATAAACATCAATATGAAACTGATAAAAAAACTATGAATGATTTATATCAACACTTTTTAGAATGTCATGGGTACTGTTTTAAATTTCTTGTGATTGAATAGGTGGTTCATAACATTAGGGGAGGAGCTTGGCCATTATTTCATGAGAAATGTGAATTGTTTTGAATATTATATCTCAATGTTGTATGTTGACCTGGTCTTAATGACCTGGCATCTACTGGTTGTCTTTTAAAACTTAAATCTCAGTTGAGATGAATATATTTTATATTTACTGTGGTGCTTCTATAGGCATTGTATATACCTTTAAGATTTATTAATTATTTTATTACCCATGTTAATACATCGGTTAATTTCATTAATGTGATTGGCTGTTGCTATTTTTTCTGCTTATGTCTAGGATGGTTAGATCTAATGAAGTTTCTTTTGGACTGTATTAGAGATGAAAGCACTTGTCTTTTTTGGAATAAAGTTCACGTACCACTTCTTGGTCTTTGGTCCCGGCTCTTTGTGTATTTGTAACTCAAACCACTGCAAAATTGAGTTCCTTCAAATTATTATATAGTAGGTGCCCAAGAAGGGTGTTGGATATAGTAAAAGAAACATGGGAGGAGGAGAATTCTTTAAAATTATTACACAGTATTACACTGATTAGCAGAAGAGAAGAGAAAATTGCCAAATCCCATTGTGCAAAACCACATGAAGAAAGCACAAACTAGGCAGCAAGCAGTTTATAATAAAAGTGTTAGTAGTCTTGTTTCTGGCTTTCACAGCTGACAATAGGTCCCTGGTCAAGTGGCAAGGACTCTGTGGAGTAAATCAATCAGTAAATAAAGAGAATTATGAAGACGCGTACTGAAACAAAATACCACGTGCAGACTTTGAAATTAATGACTCTGAACAAGAAGATCGGTTGTTGTCTACAGCCAAGGTAGCGGTGACTGACTGTCCTTCAACATTTAAGAGATAAATTCCAAAAACTTCTCCTAAAATACAAAGACATTTTTCTGAGTTACTTGGAAGGACAGTCCTTATTAAAGAACACATAGAAAAGTTCCTGTGGAAAATTAACTTAGGCCTTATAAAGTACCCGAAACTCAGAAAGAAACAGTTCAAGAGGAGATAAAAAAATGTAAAACTAGAAGCAACAGATGTGTCCAGTACTTGAGTGAAACAGTCCTAGCATACTTTCCTGAAACTAGATGGTATTATGCAAATATGTCATCACTTCAGAAAACTGAACATTATCTCCAAGTTTGACAGCTAGCTTCCACTGAAAGTGAAGGAGTTGGTGGAGTGGCTAAGGAAGGCCAGGTTCCTTACTACCCTGGATAGGTAAAGGCAGGCTTCTTACTACCCTGGATAGAGAAACCAGGGTCCTTACTATCCTGGATAGGGAAGGCCAGGGTCCTTACTATCCTGGATAGGGAAGGCCAGGTTCCTTACTACTCTGGATTTGATGAAGGGGTATTGGAAGATTCCCTTAACTAAGGAGGGCTAAGGAAAAATGCATTTTCAGATGCTGATGTCTTGTTCCAATATACCATCTCCCCCTTCAATCTCCATAACACTCTGGACACTTTCCAGAGGTTGATGGACTGGGTGATGAAATCTTACCAGTCCTACACTGTGCCTTATTTGGGTGATGAGGTCATCCACTCAGAAGACTGAGAGTTAAGAGTCACACCTTCCCAAAGTCTGAACAATATTAGACTCGCTGAGGCAGGCTAGGCTTGCTGTTAATGTTCCAGAATGTAAACTTGAAATGAATGAGGTGAGATACCTTAGAAACACAATTGGGAAGAGTGCTAACCAAGCATCAAGTAGAGAAGATACAGGCTGTGAGGGAATGGCCATATCCCTAAACAAAAAAAAAAAAATAAAAGGGAGCTCTCCTGGTCTTGTTGGATACTATAAAAAATGTATTCTCAGTTTCCTTCCATAGCATGTTCCTTACAAACTTGACTAAGGAAAAGATGCCAGAACAGGTCAGGTGGATACCAAAAGTGGATGAACCTTTTTGAAGGATTATGCAAAGCCTTTTGTGTGGAACCAGTTCCCATTTCCCCTGACTTTTCCAAACCATTCACTGTTTATGTAGATGTTTCATTTTTTTTTTTATTAATGGTAGTGCTTACCGAAAGCAAGTGAATGAGGACCATCCAGTCTGCTATCTAAGCTGGAAATAAGAACCAAAACTAGATATTCTACAGTTGAGAGGGAATGCTTAGCTATAAAGTGGGTATTAGGGCCCCTTCATTACCACCTGCTAGGAGGAGAGTTTATATTAGTTACAGCTCACACACACACACACACACACACACACACACACACACACACACACACACACACACTCACACACATCCCTCCAATGGATTCATCAGCAGAAGGAAGGCAGAAGCAATCTCTGTAGTGGGCCATGGCATTCAAGACATTCTGTTTCTCTATTAAACACTGTCCCATTGTTCACCACCATAATACAAACAATCTTTCTAGGAATCAGAGATCATCTAAGGGACTTGTTGAAATTTGTGGATTCAAGCTGGGTGGGGGAGGGGATCAGCTGTAACATGGCATGGTGGTTCCGCCAGGAAATATCAAAACAAGTTAGGGAGAGTAGACATAGGTACGGACTGGTCGTAAGCTAGTATGAGATTAAAAAAACAAGGCAAAACTATGGCTGAAAAAGAACCCACAAACACTTTTTCTTAGCATTTTCATTTGCGTTAATGTTTCAACAAGAACTTCATCAGAAAAGTTTGTGAAACACAAACACACACACACACACACACACACACACACACACACACACACACACACACACACACACACACACACACACACACACACACACACACACCCCTTAAAAAGACATTCAAATAATCATGTCATGAAGACAACCAATGCAAACAATCCAACTAAGAAGCTCCAAAATTTGCTCCAGATCTATAAACCCAAAACTAAATTTGGATGTAACATCTTTAGTTACCACCCTTCCATGTCCTGGAATAAACTGCCTCAAGAGATTGGAACCCTTACCAATCCAAAACTATTCAAGGCAGTTATCAAGGAACACCTCAGACGTCACTGGTCCTGCTACTGTATACAGCCACCATAAACTTCTTTCTTTCTCTGCCCTCTTCTCATCCCTCAGTCCAACATTGTCTTATATCACATTATCTCTTCTTAACCCTCCTGTTTTTTTCCTCATCATGTGTACATTCATACTTTAAAACTAATACAAGCTATATAATTACTCGTATTACTGTTTACACTAAACTCATTTCTACCCCTTTTTTCATCTCTCACTTTTTTATCACACTTAAAAGCCTCTGCATCTTCCCTACACATCTCTACCCTATCTGTTGTACCTACTATATTATGCCTTTTATAATATGACTATGTAATAACTGCAGAAACATGACTGTATCACAACTGTTTAGACTGAATTGCATATCTTTTGTTTGAACTGAATTGAATTATATAAAAATTTTTTTCATGCACTTTGATGGAGCTTTTCTTTCCGGGTCTCTGCTGAAAAGGGGCTTCCTGCCCAGTCAGACTAACCCAGTCAACAAATGTAAAATAAATGTGAAATAAATAAATAAATAAATAAGAATGGGTGTTATCCCAAAATCACTATTCAATAGTATTATGATTTTGGGGTAATACCACATAATAATAATAATATACGCCCGCATTCGTAACATAGTAATCCATGCTGATAACTGACAAGATAGAAGGAATAATATTGAAAAATACAACTGAACATCTAAGTGTTATAGTAAACTAACATAGGTTAACTGTTGTTAAAACAATACACAAAATCTCAAGAAGTAAGTTGTCCTTAGCCATTTAAACATCAAGGTGAGTACCTAGTACATGTGAGACAACAGATGTACTTGAATCCTCTTGATGTTACTAACTAGTCAACTATTGATTATGAAACACATCACCAAAGTGAAATCATTTAAATTTTGATAAAAATCAAATGGACAAGAATACAGCTAATAACCACACCATAAATGTGGAAGAAACAGCAAAAGTCCAAATAAAACTCCACAGATTTATTACAGACAGTTAAGCTCTTTCGTCCCCAAGTGGGACTTCTTCAGAACTGCTATTGCTAAAAGACAAACCATTTAAATACATCTCAGACTAATCATGTGACATCCAATAAACCAATCAGTTTGATAAAACAATAAAATACTTTAGATTTTGTATTCAGAACCTAGTGCTTAAACTAAAATGTAAATACATAAAACAGTATGAAAACAAATGTGTATGTCCCTGAATGATATATGGATTCATATTAGAACAGCCCCTTAATTTGTTAGATATTAAATGTATGCTTACATAACACCAACTTTAAAAATATATAAATAATACCTGTTCTAAAAAACTACTAAACATATAAACTTTTTAACTTTAATAGAGAGAGAACTTTAATAGAGCAAGCTTCATTCAACCCAGGGGGCACTGTTGCATTTAATTTCAACTGCCAAATAAGTTCCCTAACCAGCAGGTTGTTGTTGTTTCTTTCGGCTTTTCCCAGTTAGGGGTTGTCACAGTGGAACTCCAGTCCGCTAATGCTTGGCAGTAGATTTCTACATGCTGACTTGCCGGGCCTGACGCACAACCTTCAACAAAGGAACGCCCATTCACGCATGTCGCCACACAGAAGACGCTCTAACTGAGAATCAAACGGGGCAACGTCTTACTGTGAGGCGACAACGCTACCGCAGCACCACCACCGCAGTCCTCCCTAACCAGCAGTGTTCTTCAGTAATATAGCCCCTTGGGTCTCTTTTTATCTGCTCTAGAAATGTCATTTTAAATCTGTGACTAGGGCAAGTGTGTATGTGCCTGTACAAGGCATTAGTAGTCTTTGCCTTATTAACCTCCAGATCATGCTCATAAATTCTCTCCTTTAGTTTCCTGGAGGTTTTCCCTGTATAAAAGTCAGGACAAAAATCACAGCAGGCAATATAAACTATCCAGCTAGACTCACAGTTTAAATGTGCTTTAACTTTAAATTTGTGACCTTTAATATAAAAGGTATCCCCACTAATATAAACTGGCACTGTCTACAACACCACATTTAAACATACGACTATTACTGTGTTTACTCACATTCCTGGCTTTTCTTTCCAGTAGATTCTTGAAACACATGTTTTTCCTATAAACCATTTTTGGCCTGTCACCCAACAACCTCCTCAAGTGTTCATCAGAAGATATAATGAGCCAGTTTTCTAAAAAAAAGTGCTTAACTCTCTGTAATAAATCCATGGAGTTTTATCTGGACTTTTGTTGTTTCTTCTACATTTCTTGTGTGGGTTTTATTTAGATTGTGCTTGCTCCTTCAAGCTCAGATCTTGTACTTTCATCTTGTATTCTACCTCTTCATTTAACATTTGGTATAAGTCCAAATATGTAAGTGCTTCTACAGTTTTCCATTTTCTAGTAATACATTTTTGAGAACAAAGTAACAAGTAACACTTCTTGTTTAGTTAGGTTTGCCCACCTGAGGACACTCAGTAGAAAATTCTTCAGTGTTAAAACAAACTGATCTGTCCTAAACATATACTTGATACTACCTCATTAAAATCATCTAACATGGGACAGTCCCAAAAATATGCAGCCAGTCCCCTAACACCTTGGTTTGACAGTGCCAACATTGTGACAAAATCCCTGGATACATTCTATGCAATCTGATTAGGGTTAGAAAAATATTTGAATCTGTACTGTCATCTAAAAAAATCGAAAATTCCTAGATCAAGAAGCACATACTCTGAGCATTCATTCTTATCTCTCACATTATTTTATATTTATCCAAACTAGAATATTTAGGGCTAATAAAATCTTTGCAACTGAGAAATACCTCTAGTGGATGATGTAGGGGAATAAACTATTCAATCAATTGACAACAGCCGCTTTTGCTGAGTGGTATATTTCAACTTGTTACTATTCAATTTCTCAATAAGTTTGACATGATCCTTATGAGCGATAGGATCTAAAGTAAATTTTCCACAAAAAGAATTCCAGTTTGTTAGGGAGGGGTCTTGTATGAACTGCCCCGACAATCATACAGTTCTGCCTAGTATGTATGTCCAGATTTCTCAAAAATGAGATGATACGATAGGGAGTAAACCTTCAGTTCAGTCCCCTGAACCTGCTTTTGGAGCACTAAGTGTACTGGTGTCCTCAAAGAAAGGAGTAGCTTAAAGCAAAATTAACAGCAATTAGAACGGCAATTGTTTATATTACATAGTTAATGGAAAATCAGAAGGTGTGTTTACAGCAAATAATTAGTTAAATAAATAAAAATAAATAATAGAACTTATGCAAGTAGCTGCAGCAGTTACAAGAAGCATCCATTTCCTTTCTCCGTGTTAACCTCGACTCTTAAAAAGCTGTGGTTAACAAACACAAAAAAAAATACTGAAGCAAGCAACTGCAGAAAGACCTGTGTGTGTGTGTGTGTGTGTGTGTGTGTGTGTGTGTGTGTGTGTGTGTGTGTGTGTGTGTGTGTGTGTGTGTTGTGTGTGTGTCTGTGCAGACATTATTAAATCCTTACATAACTAATATTTGCAATGGTTTGGGCTATATCTGACAGCCACGAGTTGAAATAAATTATGGTGGCTATTCCATCTATCCTCAACCCCTTTTCCCATTTTGCACATGGGGTCAGGGTATCACTTCTGTAGTGACAATCATCTTGAGTCATAGTTTACACCACTGGATGTCTAGCCCTGCCGCAGTAGTTCAATTGCACCACTCACTCACACACTTTCATGTACAGCCAATTTAGAGTGTCCAATCCACCTACTGCATGTCTTTGGAATGTGGAAGAAAATTGGAGCACCTGGAGTAAACCCACATGACTGCAGAAAGGACATGCAGACTCCACACAGAAGACACCCCAACCAAGAATAAAACTGGAGAACCTCTTGCTGTGACAATGCTAACCACTGCACCACCACAACCACTCAAATTATGATGGTTATTATTTATGTATTAAATCATTATTTCATAAAATTTGATATCTCAGATGAGAACAGTCAACAAATGTAATACATCTGTGCATATGTGTGTGTGTGTGTGTGTGTGTGTGTGTGTGTGTGTGTGTGTGTGTGTGTATGTGTATTTGATTTTCTGAAAGAGAGTCTATGTAGGCTGCACGTTGGCATGATGAGTAGCAGCATTAATTGCATGTGTATGCTGCTCATCACTCTAACGTGGAATACAATCACATTTTCATGGCCAGAAATAGTATTGGTGGCCAGGAAAGTGTGGTGAGTAGCACAGGTGCAGACCATAAACAAACAAGCTTGCCTATGGGCAAACCTTTAAAGCCTGCTTGAGCAGACAGCACAAAAAGCTACATAAGGCAAACAATGCAAGCTGTACCAGGCAGGGAAAGTGTACTGAGTGTAATGTGCACATAATTCAAGCATATGAATACAGAAATGAGTAAGAAAGTAGGGGAAATGGTAAGGGCAACTACAACATATGGGTTACCAGACAAGGAAAATGTACTGAGGACAATGTGCACAGAAATCAGATGTTTGCAGAAATATGTAAGGGGGTAAATGTTCAAATTATAGTAGGATAAGTGATGTTTAGATGCTTATGTCACAAAGACAACTTTGCAATAATAAATTATGGAAATACATATAATATAATAATTAATTGTGGTACTACTTCCTGAGAAAATATAGGTAAATAAAAGCAAACATGATATTATAGTATGTGACAGTTACACAAAATTAATTTTGTAACAGAGGGCATTACATGACATATGAATGTCATTAACATTAACATTTCAGGCTTGTTAGTTGTTGCTGAAGCACCTACCAAGGGGAGAAAACGCTGAGAGAAGAAAAGGAGCCACTTTTGTGATTTTAAGTATTTTCTTCTGATTTCTTGTTAAGTTTTACTGCTTTGCCGCCTACATTTTGGCATTTTCCGGCGTGCTAAAGTTTATATCTGTAACAGTAACAGTACTTGGTACACATCTAGAGCCTGTTTACTGCATTTCCTGTTTTGCACTTAATTTAAAATAATTTTTTTTCTCTAAAAACTGCATTTTACCTGATTTTGGCCTAGCACTCAAGTGTGGGGTCATTTATTGCACTGTTGTGATTATTTTCCTGCTTGTGTATCTCTGCTACCTTTAAACTACAACAAAAAGAAAAAAAAAAAATCTTGCTTTTTTCCTACTTTCTGAAAGTTAAGAAAGTTCAGTTACAGATTTGCTGTTCTGAACTGTTTGGAAGTTTCTAGAAGGCCAGTGCTTGCTTGGGCTAAAGGGGAAGTCTCTGTGTTCACCAGTGGGAGTGTTTAACACTGAACAGCCTGCCTATCCCTGGAAGAGTGGTTACTACCTAGAAGCTGTAGTTTTATTGGCCTTTTTGGGTCAATTCTAAACTCCTTGATCTCTCTCTCTTAAAACCCTACAACTCTCTCTTTGCGCGGTTTTGCGCACTGAGCAGCGTCGGGCAGCGCCGCCTAAACAGGTTTAAACTATTCCAGGCTCCACAAAGTCTGCTCTTCACTTTTTCCCTTAGAACTGTTCAAACTCTCAAAGTAATCACTCTATTCTCTTTCTAAAGCCCTGCACTTGCTCAGCTCTTATAAGGAAACACTAACTAACTAAAGCACTACACCCTCCTTGTCTTCTCATAAGTATTAGGCTCCCGATTGGTCCTTCCTGATCAAATGAAAAATCAGTTCCCTTCCCTAATCTGATCAGTAAAAAAACAGTTCCCTGTACTAATCTGGTATGTCCAAGGGTCAGTTTCAAGGTTACTCTCCAGTCCTGCTGGTGACTCTGGGAATTTTGAGGCAATGTTACAATTGCCTAATGTACACAGACAACCCTCTCCTCCTTCCAACAAACTCTAATACACAGCCAAACTGGAGGCAGAGCTCTCTCAACCCAAGACTGGCACAGTCAGTCAGGAGGAAAAGGTAACCACCCACACCACAAATCCAGTCTCACACAGACCTATTGCATCTGCATACCCAACACATAAACACACAAAAACATACTCAGAGGCGCTAAATAAAAATCTGCCTAAACAGCAAAGACCTCCTAAGCAGATATCCAAGCAACAGCCACCCCTCAACAATACCCACGAATCACATATATCACAAAATCAGTGTGCCTCACAGTCACAGCCCTTAAGGCCAAACAACACACCAAATACACTTATTATAGGGGACACTATTGTCCGGCACACTGACGTCCCGCTCACCAGACTGAACAAGGAGAAGGTCACTGTAAGCTGCCTATTGGGTGCCAGTATCTGCCACATAACGCAAGCACTCAGGTCACTCCAAAGCAAGTACAAGTATGACTCCGTCATTGTCCATGCTGGTGTGAATGACCTGAGACGTACCTCCCTGGACTACATGAAAAGAGACATAGAGGAGCTCTCTGACCATGTAGCCCAGGCTGGTATGACCCCGACCTTGAGTAGCATCTTGCCCTCACCAAGAATGATGCCACAGTATAAAAACAAAATGATCAGTTTCAACAATTGGCTAAAGTATTGGTGTCATTCAAAGGGGATCCAGTGTCTGTCAGCCTGGGATGACATGCTCGACAAGCCATGTTGCTTCGCTAGGGACGGCTTGCAACTGTCACCCTTAGGCTTTCGTATACTAACCAAGGCTCTTGCCACCCCCATAGTGCCTTTTTTAGGCAAGGCTCAAAGCACAAACCCACCTCCATAGACAACCAAAGGATAAAAAAACTAAAGGTAATGCTATTCAATGCCAGACATCTAAACCTCAAGATGCACACACTCAAGGCTCTCCTCAGTATGGAGAAAATCGATGTCTGTGCAGTAACAGAAACCTGGTTCAAGGCTCCTGAGAGCACCCCAGCACTACCAGGTTATAACTCCTACCATGCGTTTCGGCCCCAAAACTCAGACCGAAGCACAAAAGGAGGGGGAGTATCTATCTTCATCAAAGATACCTACACCTCCAGGTTAGTGGCACTGCACGAAGCATTGGAAACCATCCATGTGCAACTAACAGCGGGCAAAACTGCCTTTCAGTTTGTAGCCTGCTACAGAACACCCTCCCTATTACAGGAACCCCACTTGGCATTCCTGAGAACGCTGGAGAATATGAAGGTCTCTCCAAACACTATGTTATTGGGTGACTTCAACTACCCAAACATTGACTGGGAAAACTACTCAAGCCCAAACACCCTCGCCCAACGGTTCCTTGAATTTATAAACTCTAATGCAATGGAACAACTGATCACCACTCCCACAAGAGGGAACAACATATTGGACCTGGTTATCACCAACATGGGGACTCTATGTTCCACACCAGAGGTAAACCCCTCATTGGTAAGAACAGACCATAAACAAATTTCCCTGGACATCCATATCCCGTCCCCACCCTCAGCCAAGGAAATCACTGTAAAGAATTTCTCCAAAGCCAACTTTGCACTTCTCAAGACTGAGGTGGAATCCTTCAAAGCCCCTGGGCCAGAGGGTAATACAGCCCAATCTGCAGAATCCTTTACAAATGCATTCTATGAGCACCTGCAGGAATGCATAGATCATGCTATCCCAAATAAAACCAAGACTCACTCCTCCAAAAACAGGAGACCGGTCTGGTGGACCTCGGCCATAAATAAGCTATACAACAGAAGGAGGAAGCTACTGCATGACAGAGCAAAATCCCAAAAAGGGAAGGCATCTCTGATTAGTATTAGCAAGAAACTTCGATCACTCATAAAATCATCAAAGGCCAGTTTCAAAAGAAAAATTGCCCTAGACACTAAAGATAATCACAAGGCCTTCTTTAGTTATGTCAGGAACATGGGCTGAAACTCCCAGATATGCTCTGAATTGTTGCATTATGGTACAAAATATACCAAACCTACAGATATAGCTAACATCCTGGCAGACAGATTCAGTGCAAACTTCTCCCCCCCTTCCCCCCCAAAGGAGCAAATGCCTATCCCAACTGAATGTAACCTCCCTGACATCACAGATGCACAGGTGAAAGCTGCCCTTTCCAAAGCAAAAAACACAGCATCTGTGGGACCGAACGGTGTCCCAGGCTGTGTCTTACATGAGCTCCAAGAAGAACTGAACCCTCACATTAAGTCACTGTTCAAACTTAGCCTTACTACAGGATATGTACCCAAAGAATGGCGTACAGCTACAGTGGTCCCACTCCACAAAGGTGGTGCCACAATGGACCCCAGAAACTATCGCCCCATAAGCCTGACTAGTCTGGTCTGTAAAGCTATGGAGAGTATTATCATGGAACTCATAAACAAAGACATTGGGAGCCTCCAGACACTGGACCCTACCCAATTCGGCTTTGTTAAGGGCAGATCTTGCCTCTTAAACCCAGTTGATTTCTTTGAAACAGTTACCAAAGCCATAGATGAGGGCAAGGTAGTCCACACAGCCTACCTGGACCTCGCAAAAGCCTTCGACACAATACCCCACTCGGGCATCATAAATAAGCTTACCAGCTTAAATATCAACCCCTATATCACAAGATGGGTTGCAAACTGGCTCAGAGATAGAACCCACATGGTCAGAATCGCAGGTGCCATGTCCGAAGCCAAACCAGTTACAAGTGGCGTCCCACAGGGCTCAGTTCTGGGACTTCTCTTGTTCGGTATATACTTCATACTTCTCTGAGGTTCAGGCTAACATGGGCGGATTATGGCTGACAAAGTTCGCAGATGACTGCAAACTGGGGGCCATAATTGAATCTCCAGCTGACACAAGCATCCTCCAAAAGGGTCTCACAGAGACGGATGCTTGGTGCCAGAGCCACGGCCTCAAGCTAAATGCTAAAAAGTGCATAGTCATCCCCTTTGGGAAAAACAAGGTGCCCACAAATTACCACATAGGTGGTAATCCATTAAATCTGGAAGAAGTAATTAGAGATTTGGGGACCAACGTAGATAGTAATCTCTCCTTTGATAATCACGTTGCCAAAGTGGTTAGAAAGACCTTCTATATAGCCCACCTTATCACAAAAGGGTTCGCATCTAGATCAAGAGAGGTCATTGTGCCCCTCTACTCATCCCTCATCAGGCCCATAATTGAATGCAATGCCCCTTTTGGGATGTACCTTACCCGACACCTGCAGCAACTGGAGAGACCCCAAAAATACCTCACCAAGAGGATCATGGACTACAAACAGATGTCCTATGCAGCTTGACTAAAGAAACTCCAGTTCTACTCAGTTGCTTACTGCCTACTCAGAGGCGATCTATGCCTGACATACAAACCTCAGCACAAAAATAAATAGGACATGCTGGAGGGACAGATTCATTTCCCAGAGGCTCCCCTCACTCTGGAAGAGAATCCCAATTCATGTTAGACATCGCCCCTCGCTGACCCTCTTCAAGTGAAATCTGGACGCGTGGATGGGAAAATCGCAAATTCACCCCTGGGATCTCTTCTGTGTCCCTGCTAGACAGAGGCACAGTAAACTAATCTTAAAAGAGTACCTTCTGTGACCTACTTTACAGAGGTACAGTAGGCTAATCTAATAGGGAGGCGGAAGCTAAATACACTCTGGCTAGGCTTATAAATGCCCTAGGGCAGATATCCTAGTGTCTACCTATGATAAGATGACAGTTCGCAAGGACAGTACATACATTATGGGCATTACGGGATATTTGCATAGCATGCATTTTCATCAACATAACATTGGAAAATAGGAATGGCTTAGAAGACACAATCTCCTTTTTCAAGAATCAAACTCACCCCATTAATGTTATTACTGACCTGTGTATTAACTGCATATGCCACAGAAACAGGCCTAGTATGTATATGTGGAGGATCACCCTTAAAGAGAATTACACACTTCACTATTCTAATGGTTATACATCTTATACAAATGTGGAACTAGAATGTGGCATATGTAATACCCTTGTCTTAGCCACTCCTGCCAAACACAGTTATTGTGCAGATAAGAACAAATGCAAACACCATACTATGATATAATGAGTTTCACAGAGCTGTGTATTGTTGGCATGTGCCACAGGAGGTAGCTGTGGATATTTTCACAAACAAATGAAATTAATGTAAAAATTAAGAAATGACTAATGATAAGGAATGTCAAAGCAGCATGTCAGACTGATGGTAATCAAATGAGTATGCTGATGTACACATAGTTGTGATCAGTCCTATATCAATGTTCCATGATCAAGAAAGGTTCCTCTGTACATTTGTACACATACCATCTAAGAATTGAAGCATACTTGTGTACACCACAGGACTCAATGCATGTACCCCAGTAACAGTCTCACCATGACATTTTCAGAACAAATGTCTACTGACATGAAATCCAATGCTAGGGTCACATGTGTTCATGCAACATATCAAGGGATAAGACTGACATGATAGAATGGTTGCATGAAGTCAGTACATTCACACAAAATGCAACATTATTCCAGAACTGAACATCAGGCTGTACAACTCCTCCAAATAAGAATATGGCTATTTATTACATTTGCCACAGTGAAGCTGTTATCACAGCTGTTGAACTCCATCTATGTGAAGTCATTCAATCAGCTATACTATATTTGCCCCAAATTTTTATTGTCTAAAATTGATAGGGGAGGCCTCCACCACTATACATGCAAAGTATAATGTGGGGTGTCTTTCATGAAGAACAGCTAAGGACTCAAATCCTTACAGTCACTAGCTGCTGCTTTGGAACACTTAAGTGCTTAAATCAACACCATAGCAGGATCAATGAATGTGCCAGGGTATAAGTGCAGTGCCAATTGTCACATGTGTGGTTATGCCAATGCATTACATCATGTGTATGAATCAGGTAATATGGGTCCCTGTAATTACTTAGAATCTTGAGGTATGTCAGACAAAATTGCCTGATGACAGGTATATCCTGACACACCTGTAGCCCCCTGCTGTTGTCACTGGCACAGTGCAACAGCAATTACATACAATGCAGATGTAATCCTGTGCTGGAACACATCCCTTACTTAGGCAGCAGCATGCATTACATTGTCTCGTGTCCTCAGGAGGTATCTCACTGCAGCCGTTAGGAAATGATAATCTATTCAAATGACAGCATCAATCTTCAGGGCAGCCTTTCCAAAGGAAATGTAGAATAAACTCTTGTAATGGGAAACAACATCTACACATAAACATAGCACATGTGGGTGACAACACTGTTAACATTTACTGTGACAATAAACAATGATGTGAGACTTTGAACTCTATATCTAACATCACATGCTAATGAAGATTTGCTGAAACATAAGCACAACTACAGATTTGTTTGACAACTGTAACACTGGACATTTCAATGGATAACATCTCCATTGTGTATTACCATCATGTTTCCACTAAAAAATGGTTCCACAGCACAATGTAAAGATATGCCTCATATATGTATTTGCAATTTATTCTGCACAATAAGAGGAAGAAACACACACTCACAGATGAGAGTCATTCCTGTATTTGAACTCTCTATGTACTGAAACAATCTACACAGAAGTGTATTATATGCAAATACCACAGGAGATGTCTGACTGCATGTGAGTCACACTGCATCTTCAAAAAGATGACATCAGCTGTGTCATGCAAAGGAGATGTGTGTGCAAGAATGACGTCTACAGCTATGTGGAATTGTAAACGTTGACAATACTAAGATGTGTCAGACACTCTTACATCCATTTATATTCACACACACATACACAACACACACATACACAACACACACATACACAACACACACACACACACACACAGTCAGGAGAGTCTCAGTGCTGTAGATGAACTCCCTATTTATTGACTGACACAATCTACATACAGGTGTATTATATGCATATGACACAGGGGAGGTCTGACTTTAATGGTGTGAGTGCATTACTGAAAT
>NC_056747.1:1219415596-1219440596 GCF_019279795.1 Protopterus annectens | reverse complement strand
ATTTATTTATATCTTTGTTTCAATGTGTAATATAGCTGATCATCACTTCAGAGAGATTTTAAGCAGAGGATGGACAGTGTGCTCTTAGTACAAGGATATCAGTGTTGTTAAGGTTGATCTTATAGCTCTCAAGATGCTTGCACTTTTTATGTTAAGTCTACTCTGCATAATATACACACTTCTGAAAGAACAGACTGTTCAATATTGCTTGGTGTTGCAGTCAGAGCAATCAGTAACACTTGCAAGCTATTAGCAGCTAACAATTATCATTGCTCTTCTCTGCAGCCCTAGGTCGTGTGCATGCAATTGTGTAATTTACCCCATGTTTACACCCTGTACACCAAGATATTTTGGGGGGTATTCAGGAATGCTAATGATTTCACACCTCATTTTCATCTTCATACCACTAAGATGGCTGAATCTACACTATGTAAAGGTTATGGTGTAGCTATGGAAGTGGAAAGAGTGGAGACTAATTGGATAGAGACAGAACATTACTGCTAGTTACTTTGAGGATATTGTTCTGCAAATTACTGCACTATTTCATAAGAAATGTTTGTCCTCATAATAAACACCTTACATGTTCATATTTTGAATATATTTCAATATGCAATAAAAAAAAGAATTTTGATATATATGCAGTTTTAAAAATTCACTTCTGGTATACTGCTGTTTTTTCTAAGTTAGTAGGGTTAGAGCACAGTATTGTCTTATCATTTGCTATTGGAATTTCACTAGTTACTGCAGACAACTATATTAAATTTATTATCAACTTCAAGGTGTTATACATGTGTAGCTAACAGAGGTGTTAGGCTTCTCCGATGTCCTGTGGTGACCTCCACAACAGTAGAGAGACCAATGGAAATTGTCTGGGCAAATGGACTATGAATTTTTGCCTAGTTATTGATAATCCTGCCATCCAACAGTCATTTGCACAACTACTGTCATCACTGCAGAAATGTTAACAGAATGGATGCAATGCTAGTGTATTAATGTTTCTTTCTTTTTATTTTCTTTTTTTTGGTGGGGGGCTCCCTTAGCTTGTATGTAGTCTGAAATGAGCATTCTGTGTTGAATTGTTTTGTGTTGAGGATGGATGCACTGATTTTATTTGAGGAGAGTGCTTTCTGCATGTGCTACAAATGTGTTCCTTCCTGTTTCATGTCAAACAGGATGTTGACACCCAGACCATCTGTTCCACGCAAGCCACCATTCAGTGATGCAAAGCACAAAGTCATCATTGAAGACTTATGCCACCATTGATACTTCTTGCTTGACAGAGGCAGAGATGTTATGTCTGCCAGAAAAAGCATATGGCAGCAGGTGGTTGCTGATATAAATGCAGTGGTCAGCCATGCCGGAAACTATAATCAGGTGTGGCACCATGCCACTGATATGATTACAGCAGCATGCAGGAGATCAGCTGCAGTAGCATAAGAACAGATGGCAAAAGGGGGTCCTGCTACAGAACCACCACTGAAAATGAGCATTTCCATTTCCTGCCACTGTCAGAGATCCAGACAGCTCAGCAGAGTGTTCACACAGACTCCTTGATGCTGGTGCTGATGTGGATGACAAGTCAAGCACGTCCCAAAAAGAAATCCCAGGTATACTATCTATCTATATATATATATATATATATATATATATATATATATATATATATATATATATATTTATATATATATATATATATATATATATATATATATATATATATATATATTTATTTATATATATATATATATATATATAATCTATATATGGGTTACCAGCAGTTTACCGACAGTCCACTTTCCTGAAACCCAGTTTAATGATCCGTCAAATCACCGACATTCTCAAAGCCGATGTTTTCCGAACAGTAAGTAAACACTTGGCCATCCTGATGGAAGAACTACCTGAAGAAAACAAACCAACTGATGTGGGGGTCTCTGAGAACACACTACTGTGGGAGTAAGGGGCAAAATTCAAGTAGATGGCCAAGTGTTCACTAAACACAAGGTTTACATCGGCTTTGGGAATGTCGGTAATTTAAAGTTTTGGGTGAATGCGTGTTGGGGAAGTGGACTGTCAGTAAACTGAAGGTAACCCATATATATATATACATATATATATATATATATATATATATATATATATATATTTATGGATCTAAGACTTTTAATCGAAAGATCAAAAGCCCAAATCCATTACCACCGAACACACTTTAACGAAAGCGCTTTCATCAAAAAATCGCTTTCGTTAAAGTATGTTAAAAAAACGCAAAATCTACTTGAATGTAGGGGGGGGGAGCCCCCCTGTACCCCCCCCCCGATGTGGGGTGCTGCTCCCTCCACACCCCCCCCACTTTAATATTCTCACATCCGAAGTAGCACTACAGTGGAGAAAAGGGATTTATCCCTTACCGCATCATAGTATGACCGGAACAACAAGCATACTTACGCAAAAGTGCTGCTTCAATGAACAGCACTTTCATGCAAGTATGCTCACCAAATTGGTATTCAGTGAAAGATGCAGTCGAGCATCTGTACGGATCCCATATATATGTATATATGGGTCTACCCGATTAGCCCAAAAGTGGAAAACACTGACAATGAGATAACCGACACCAGAAGATCGACAACGGAGAAGACTGACATTTGAAAAGCCCAACGCTGAAAACACCGAAATGATAAGGTAAGTGTGCAATAGGGACGGACATTAGGGTCAGGGTGTGAGTAAGGTAAGTGTGTGATAGTGATGGACTTTAGGGTTGGGGCAGATTAAGTGAGTTAGGGTTAGGGTGCGGGTAAGGTAAGTGTGCAATAGTGATGGACTTTAGGGTTAGGGGTGGATTAAGTGAGTTAGGGTTAGGGTGCGGGTAAGGTAAGTGTGCAATAGTGACGGACCTTAGGGTTAGAGTTTGGGTTAAGGTTAGTGCATAGATACTTGTGTATGTAAGGTTTAGTGTAGGTTTGTAAGGTTTTTGGTGTGCTTGTGTTGTGTGTGTGTGTTTTGGATAAGGTCTGTGTTTTGTTGATTGTCGGGATTGTGGTTTGTCGGGCATGTGAAGTTTCGTGATTTTGAACTTTTGGTTTTGTGGTGTCGGTTATTTCGTTGTCAGTGTTTTGTCATGTCGGTGTTATCAGGTAGACCCATATATATATATATATATATATATATATATATATATATATATATATATATATATATATATATATATATATATATATATGTGTGTGTGTGTGTGTATGTATATATATATATATATATATATATATATATATATATATATATATATATATATATATACATATATGTGTGTGTGTGTGTTTGTGTGTGTGTGTGTGTGTGTGTGTGTGTGTGTATGTATATACACACATATATATCTATATATATCTATATATCTATATATCTATATATATATATATATATATATATATATATATATATAGATATATGTATATATATTTATAAGACTTTTGATGCCATTATAGAACATCTTTATGTGTTACTACTTCTGCATCTGAAAACATTGAGACTTGTGCCTTAAAAGCGTGAAGAGTTTAACAGAGATTGTGCTGGGGCAATGTTCAGTCTGATTAATTCTGAGATATTTCTTATGGGGAAGATAGGCAGAACATTATTCTCCTGTCCTTGTGTCATTTGGACTGTAGTGCTTATTAGCTTTCTTTCCACTGCCTTTCCCATTTTCCGGGGACATCAGAATTGCAATATGAAAGATAACCTGCAGATGGTAAGCATAAACGTTCTTTGATTAGTAATATCCATTACTTAGATGTAAGTCTGAGGCAGGAGTAAAAAGCACTGCATTCCTTTAACATCTGAAATCATTTAACATGAGTGTGTAGAACCAAGTTTGGATAACTTTCATTCACTATTACTCTCCTGCGTATGTTGATGATTATTATTACTGGTGATCTTGACAGTGGCAGTGTCAAACTCATACCACCTGATGTCAGAGTATCAGTGACTTCTGATGATGATGGTGTTGATATAGAGGCGCAATCAGGGGGTGCAGAGGTTCAAACTGACCCTGAGGTTGTGGCTCACAAATCCACTGGCCTTATTTCAGATACAGTTAATATGTGTATGCATACCAATTTCACTGAGGCCTCAAATATAAGACTGGTAGCCATCATGAGGGCATGGCACCACACTGTAGGGTTGCTAGAGGTGCTTGGAGGAAGCCTATTGGTCACCCTCATCCTGATGCTGTTGTGTCATTATGTCCCACCAGATGTATGCATTAGGCCATCATGGAGGCATAGACATGCTCCACCAGGGCCTTTGAAGAGACTGTGTAGGATCTAAACGTGACACATTCTGATGTGCATGACTGTCTCAACCATGTTGGTGACTCATTAGATAGGATGAGTGACACACTCGACTGGGCAGTGTCTGTGATGGAATGTCTACTGTGGAGGGCCAGCATCCATGTGTCTGCAGAGCCACAACATCCTCTAGTGTAAGCTGATGTGGCCATGCCAGGTCCTTCTCCCATAGAGCCACTATTTCCACTGTTCTATCAATAATTGAGATGTCCACATCCAGACATGGTGGGCCATGGGATCATGGTCCTGGATGTAGTTGTGAAGAGAGCTCATCCAGAAGACATCAATCACATTCAAGTAGCACCCCCAGTTCAAACCAGGGATCATTGAAGTAGCTCTGCAGTTCCTGATATAGGCAGTTTGCATGGTTATGAGCAATGACACTTAACTCACACCTATCCAACATGGCAGTACAGAGTGCACACACACACACACACACACACACACACACACACACACACACACACACACGCATTTCACAAAAACTGTCCATACCAACTCACACACATTCAAGCTAAGAAAAGCTTAATGTTGATTGGAATATATCTCCTGAGATATTTCCTACTTTACTGAATGTTCTGCATTTCTAACTCACACACACTCACTATTTGGTGTCAGCCTTGGACTAGTGCTCCGCCCCACCCTGTGCAAATGATGATTACTGTGCCATGCCCTTTGTTCATTTGGGTTTGACTTAGGCTTGCATATAGATCAAATGCACAAAGTGGAAGGTTAAGAGAGTCTTTCTCAGTATGTTAATTATATGTATATTTAGTACATAACAGGATGTTGGATGTTTCTCTAAATACTTATTTTGGAAGGGTTTTTTTTCATTTAGTATTGTAGTCGTGCATTCAAACCAGTGATATTCCATTCCTGCTTCTGCTTTACTTATGAAACTGTTGATATAATTGTCCTGTTGACTGTTTTGTGTACAGTGGGTAAGTAATCTACTTGATGCCAGTTATTCTTTACAGTGCATACCTATATATTGCACATATCATTCGTATAAGCCAAGATGCCATTAGTGAACACCTCCCACAGGTTCTGATTAAGTACCTTTATGACTAACATTATGCAGGTAGTTTATCTTCTTACACATGTGTTCATATAATACAGGTTCCACACTTACCTTGACATTACTGCAGTTACGAGTCATGTGTTTTGGGGCTGTCTCTTTCTGATGCTATCTACACACAGACATTTTCTGGGTAAGTAAAAGTTTGTAGACATTGGATGGCATCACTTTTAATATTTGTATGTGTTTAGGTTGTTACATGTACTCTTTCACTGGTGAGTGTGTGGACTATCCTTTGTCTGTTAGCCAGGGCAAGGGCATACTGTGCATGCCTACATCTGCTGGCTACTTCTCAGCTGGAGCTTCTGTCTCAGAATCCTTGTCTGTATATGCAGGAGGTGCTGGCCCTGCCTTTGATACAGGAATGTGTGTTCATGGACCTTGCTGTCCCTGTTGCAGCTGTTTCTTCAAGATGATATTGTGCAACATGGCACAGACTGTGAGAATTTCTGTGCAGGTGCCTAGCTCATACTGCAGAGCACCCCTGATTTGTCTATATAGTGTAACCGTGATTTCACCATGCCAAACAGACACTCTATGATGTTTCTAGTTTGGCTTCATTGTATCCTTCTTCTATAGGAGTGGTCATGTTTCTAACAGGTATCATGAGCCACAGATCCAGTGCATAACCTGCATCACCCTGTAGTTGGCCTTGTGGAACATCACATCTACCAAACCTTGTGTAAAGCTGTGAGGTGTGTCATATGTATGAGTCATGCTAACTGTCTGGGTTGCCTGCACACACCTTATGGATGATGCCGTGGGCATTACAGACAACCTGGCAGTTGACTTAATTCAACCTCTTCCAGTTGATGTATGTCCTTCCCTGTTCACCAGGTAGGGCTTTTATTTCTACGTGAGTGAGGTCTCTGGTTCCCCAAAGCTTCAGCAAAGTGTGCTACAGCATAAATGTCCTACATTGCTCTTGCACTCTGCATATACAATGGAACTCTTGTGTCAGTAGCAGCAGGAGCAGCAGCATATTAACTGCAATATTCATAAGAGTGACATATGAAGCCAGAGTGCTGGACATAACAAGAATATGCTGCACTGTAGTCATAGGAGTGCATACACAAACACACACACACACACACACACACACACACACACACACACACACACACACACACACACACACACACACACACACACAAGGGGTATCTCACCTGCCTACATGGAGCAATACAGCATTTCATGGACATCAGCATGAGTATTGCATGTTTAATGTGGTCATATGTGTAATGCTCCAGGTGCAATATAATGCAAAATGCCACATGACATCGGCATTGTATAGTTGGACATGTGTCACATAAGCATGGCATCAATATGCAATGCACACACAAGTGTGCTTATACAGTCCAATTGGTTATTTTGCAAAGTGGCAGAAATACACAAGTAGATCACATAGACAGTACTTACAGTCCTGAAAAACCATCCTCACAAGGCTAAACATCATAAGTGACCTCACAGGCTATTTCCCTGGAGGAGTTGTACATGGCCTGTGCCAGGTCCTGTAAATAAATTCCCCATCAAGTCACTCTTACTGCTCATCAACTAATGTATCACTGCACTACGTACATTTGTACGGATCCCTATGTATGTACCTGCAAAATGCAAACATTGTAATGATGACTGATGAGTATTTATCAGGCAGACATAAACACAAGTGCATTTTAAGCAAAGCGTCAAGAGTCTTGCAGGCAGAAGCACTAGTAATGTTGAACTGAAGTACATGCCAGGCATAGTCTGCCAACAGCAGACCAAACACTGAGACTGCAGACACCTATTCAGTAAAAGAACAGTCAGGAAGCACCATTGCTAGATGGACAAGTATGCCACCACCTGCTTTGCAAGCAGCAGTAACAGCACAATTAACTTGTACATGAAGCATCACAGGAAAGCACTGTGACAGTTTCACAGAGCTGTGTATCATCTAGGCTGTGACATACAGTTGAAAACATTGCCCTCAATAAAGATACCCTGCTCCTGTCTCAGATATAAACTGTTTAATGCATATACAATAAAAGTGAAATACAATGAGCAGCACATGTTCTCTAATCTTGACATGGAATACCATTACAGATTCTGCCTTTTAATTTATTGTTGTTACACACAATATTTTATACAGTGGAAGAGTACTGAACACAAATTGGAAGTCATGAAATTCACACCTGCAGCTCCCACTATAACCCTGACATCTACCTGACTAGCTACCCCATATTGGCTATGATTGGATGGAGTTACTGCAGTTAAACAATTCAAAGGTATGACTGTGCAGGATGGAGTAAAAACATGAATCAGGCCTTCCAAATCACAAGACTGGTAAACTACAGTTTAATGCGCAGTATGTGCTGTGTATTTGTAAACCAAAACATGCAGGCCTAAGAGCATGTTAGCACACTGGTCACAATAGTGACATCCTCTCTCTGGGCCAGTAATCAAGGAGCCTGAATCCTCACCCTGACACTGCAGAGGAACATTCACTTGGAACAAAAATAGATATACCCAGTATTTCCAGATGCAGATCTCTGTATCAAGCACAATTTCTCTTAACAGCACACAGGGAACACACTCAGACTGAGGTCTGGGTTTCTATCTCTGTCTCTCCCCAGGTCCTCACTAAGGATCACCACTGGCAGAGTTAAGTCCTCAGCTGAGTGTCCAAGCCAAGTCCTCCACCACTCTCTCTGTAAAACCAGTGCTTTGTGTCCCTGCTCCAAGTATATGACACACACACTCTTTGATATTTGATTTGCACAAATACCCCCCACACACACACACACACACACACACAACCCTGGGAAAGGCTGGCATGGGTTTACTAGCTAAGCCCCCTTCTGCCCAGGCTATAAGTTAGATTATGCCACCAGACACTCTCACGCCAATTACTGTAAACTCTTACAATGGTACCCAATTATACTGAGTGAAATTAATATTAATACAAATGTTAGTTTGACCAATGCAGTGAGGCCTTCAGGAGTGACCACAGAGTCATCAAACATATATGAGTACTCTCAAAGGTTAGAATATTCTCTAAAGGGACAGCCACAATGAGAAGTTTAAATATATTTAAGAATAAATAATAAAAGAACATGAAAATACTATCTGCTTACAATAAACACCAGAGTTTCGTCACAGGAAATATTAAAAATAACACAGGCAGACAGATTCACACAGTTACAGAAAAACAATACTTAACTAATCTGACTATATTTTCCTGGCTTATTTCAAGAGTTACTATTCCATGGTCACTCACTAGAGCAAGGTAAGATGAAGTAGGTGAGCGATCCGTCTGTGTCAAGTTTCCAAAACAGAGTGCCCTGAGACTTCAGTCTCAACTAGTACTGAAACATTATTTTTGTCATAGATTACAGAATGACATCACATCCATCTGGTCATCTGACTTTTGGTTCCCATGCAACTCCTCATTGCTAGAAACTGCCAATATTTAGCAGCTATGTCTCAGCAATACACACACACACACACACACACACACACACACACACACACACACACACACACACACACACAGCCTTGCTAAGATCTGCTGCAGCTCCTGGAAGTCATAAAACCATAAAACACTTCCACTCTTTCTACAAGAGCTAATAAACCATTCTTCTTACAAACATTACATCTCTGGCTTTATTCAAAACTGTGAGATAACATCTTCATGGCCTAGGCCCAGTAATTTAATTTCTTACTATTTTTAAAATTTGAGATTAACCTCTTCTCTTCCAATATCCTCTGTTAAAACATATATATTTAAACAGTTACAATAATGCATATATATATATATATATATATATATATATATATATATATATATATATATATTTTGTTTCTGTCCAACAGGGCACACTGTTGATACATTTTTAAGAGAAGCAACTTTGCAAATACATTTTTAAACACAACCATCTGTACAAATCAGTTTGGTATACAAATTACATCGAATTCAAATTCCACCTAGTTGTGCTGGCATATGTTAGACATCCACTGCCCTACTTCTCCTGGCATAGCTGGCAATACATCACATCATCACATCTCTCCCTCCTTTGAAGACTCAAGTTAGTTTTTCATGGGACCATTGAGTAATGTTGCTTGAGAGGAATGAACCTGCCTGGGAATACATTAACCCATGCCCTGTTTCAGAATCCATCTGCATTGGCATTGCTGACCCCACTACAGTGCTGCACTTTCATGTCATATACCTGAACCCCTAGGGTCCACCATAGTAACTTGGCATTTTTCTGGCTGGCTCACTGAAGCCATAGATCCTTCTCAGACTCCTCCTACCTTCTACTGCAAATACTTAGCACAAGGGCCTCCTTATCATGGTAAGGTTTCATCATGTTAACATAGTACAATTTGTGTCCTTGCCTCCTGCCTAGCATATCTACCATGTAGTTAATATCATGGACCTTATTTACCACTTTGAAGGGTCCCACCCAAGCTGCCTGCAGCTTATTGTGTCTGACAGAAATGAGAACCATCACCTGCTGTCCACAGCATACTCTCAGGCTAGCACATTTCTGTCATACCAGACCTCCTCTGCTGTTGGGGCCCCTGTCCGGTTCTCCTGGGCCAAGCCCATCAGCTCACTAAGCCTTGTACTGAGGTTTAGGACATATGTCACAACAGACTCCTTGTGGGATTCACACTCGCCCTCCCACTCATCAACAATGAAATCAAAAGCCCCCTTCACCCTATGTCCATACAACAACTCAAAGGGTGAAAAACCTGTGGATTCCTGGGGTACCTCTCTGTATTCAAAGAGCAGATGGGGCAAATGTTTGTCCCACTTTCTCCTAAACTGGTCTGTAAATGCCCATAGCATGGTCTTTAGTGTAGAGTTTAAACTCTCCACAAGACAATTAGTCTGGTGATGGTAGGGTTTTTTTAGGTGCTTCACTCCACAGTGCTTCCACAGACAAGCCAGCAGATCTGACATCAAATTGGCACCTCTGTCAATCAGTATTTCTCATGGTAAACCTACCCTGCTGAAAATCTCTAACAAAGCATTTGCCACCTTTCTACTTTGATGGAGGACAGAGCCACCGCTAGTAGCATAATCTACTACCACCAGGATATATGTCTTCCCTGTGGAATGTGGGGTACTCAGAGGCCCCACAATATCCATAGCTACCCTCCGAGATGGCTCCTTAATCACAGACAAAGGCATCAAAGAAGCCTTGACCTTGTCTCCTGCCTTGCCTCCTTTCTGGCACTGCTCACAGGTCCTGCAGTACCTGATTACATCCCTTGCAATCCCAGGCCAGGACAAGTTCTGGATATTATGTCTCTTGGAATGCTTTATGCCCATATGACCTGCAAAAGGAATGTCATGGGCTATGGCTAAAAGTGCCAGTTGGTAGGATCTAGGCACTACCAACTGCTGTATTACCTCCCCCTCTAGCCCTCCCTCAGAGGTCCACTCTATATACAGTAACATTTTGTTCCAGTATACAGACTCCCCTTTTCCTTGAGAATCAGGCATCTCCCTAGCTACTTCCCTCAAGCCTGTTAGTATAGGTCCGAGAGCTGGGCCTATCTCAACTCTATCTTTGTAACTCTTCCCAGATCCTCTTCCATAGGAATTCTGGTATCCTCTGATAGTGCTGCTTCACTGTCAGCTTGGATACTACCACTCACATCTGCCCTTGCAGTCACTCTGTCCAAGGAAACTTCAGTACCTACCAGCAGCTGTGGCTCAACTTCAGGCTCACTGATACAGGGTATTTCCATCCCTGAAATAGCCACCCCAACAGCCCTGGCATCAGGTGTGAGGTTTGTCTACATCATCCCCAGACTACCAAACCCACATGCCTGTCTCCAAGCTTGACTGTGTGTGTAACTGCATGCACACAAGGTACAGATTTATCAAAATCATTCCCTGTCAAGACATCTGTAGGGATATCTTCAAACACACCTACTCGCATGCTTCCTTTTTCATCATCCCAATCAATGTGAACCCTGGCCAAAGGCCTTAAGAATGGGGGTGGTCCCTCCTAAAGCTCTGACTGGAGGGGATGGCCCAAGCAAGTACTAATCCTGTTTAACCACTGCAAGCTTCCAAATGGTTATGTCAGAGGCTGTGTCTCTCTTAGTAGTGGTCTGTTTTCTATTCACTAAGATCAGATATAAACTCTGATGATAGTTTGGTACCCCTGTTGTCTCCAGACAACTTACCACTGACATACCATAATTCCCACTTACTGGCTCCCCCATCTTTTCTTCCACAAGTTGCCTCCATAGACATCTATATGATACATGGTCCCACTGGTTACATTTAAAACATTTAACCCTTGATCCTGGCCATGTACCTGAAATAGTTGCTTTCCCTGTTACTGGTGGACTCTGTTGGGGTGGTTTAGGCTGCCCACCATGGGTTTTCTTACATCCATATGCAGCACTGGCTATTCCCTACCTGTGCAGTGATGCCCTGCTTGCTAAGTAGAGATTCCCCCTTTTCCCCAGCTCATCTGCAGAGTTACACTCTCAGTCTGCCAACTAGATTCTCATGTCTTCAGGCAAAGTGTTAAGGACTTGTTCCCTCACCAAAAGGTCTGGCAGCCCTTCAAAAGTGGTGACCTGATAACCACTCACCCATCTATGAAAATAAGTTCTTACTCAGCAATATAATCACATGCACTTTCATTTGCCTTGTGTCTATGCTCACAAAACGTTGTTTCTGTAAGCTTTGGGTGTTAACTTAAAGCATTTAAGTTAACATTTCTTTGCTTTGTCATAGTTTAAAAAATCAATATCAGACAATTTATAAACAGCAGTAACAGCTTTACCATGGAATAAGGGGGTTAGAAACCATACCCAGATCCCTTGGTCAACATTATACTGTTTACACACTCTTTCAAATATATGAATAAATGTATCAAAATGATTCCCCTGTGTAAATAGTGGAAGAAATTTACTGACCTCGATTGCTTCTGGTGTTTGATTATTCCCTTCCCCATTACCTCTATGACCCTGTCGAACAGTCACCATTTCCCTTTCATGTTGACACTGCTTCTCATTTTCTTCAGCTTCCAAATACCATAGTTTCTCTGCTGATTATAATTCCCAGTGTCTGGCTTCCAGTTTAAGTCTCTTTAACTCCAGACTGATTGTTAAGTCCTCTGAGGAAAAGGTGAACTGTCCTGTTTATGAGGGCTGCACATGCCCATCACCAAACTGGTTGTCCTCCTGGTTGCTGATCTGTGTTGTAGCTGTGACTAAGAGTGAAATAATTTTCTCTTTAGTCAGGTTGGCATGCACCAGTCATGTGGCTTTGCACACCTTGACTAACTGGTTCTTTGTCAGCATGCCATAAACCTCTACTGACATCTTTGCCTGCTTTCCTTGACTAAACAAAACTAACAAATAATAAATTAAAACTGTTGTGAAATGAAACTATGAATGTTTACCTTGTGGCTGCTGGGAGGACAGATCTTTAGTGACAACTGCCTACAGACTACATGAGTTCAATTAATATCCACACCACTGCTCACCAATATGTGATGCCCCATCTCTGGGCCAGTAATCAAGGAGCCTGAATCCTCTCCACTGACACTGGAGAGGGACAGTCACTTGGAACAAAAATGGATACACCAATTATTTCCAGATGTAGCTTTCTGCATCAAGCACAATTTCCCTTAAGATCACACAGGGAACACACTCAAACTGGGGGTTGGGTTTCTTTCTCTCTCTCTCTCTCTCTCTCTCTCTCTGTCTCTCCCCAAGTCCCCATTAAGACTCCCCACTTGCACAGCTGCAGAGTTAAGTCCTCAGCCAATATTTCAAGCCACGTCCTCCACCACTCTCTCTGGGAAAACCAGTGCTTTGTGTCCATGCTCCAAGTATTTGACAGACACACTCTTTGAGATTTGATCTGCACATACGCACACACACACACACACACACACACACACACACCTGGGAAAGGTTGGCACAGGTTTATTAGCTAAGCCCCCTTCTACCCAGGGTATAAGGTAGTAACTGCCACCAGATACTCCCAAGCCAGCTACCCTAAGGTTCTTACAAGGGTATCCAATTATAGTGATTGAAATTAATATTAATGTGAATGGTAATTTGACCAATGCAGTAAGGCTTTTAGGAGTGGCCAAAGAGTCACCAAACAAATATGTGTACTCTTAAAGATTAAAATATTCTCTAAAAGACCAGCCACAATGAGCAGTTTAAATATATTTAAGAATAAATAATAAAAGAACATGAAAATACTAAATATCTGTTTACAATAAACACCAGTATTTCAAATCACAGGAAATATTAAAAATAATATAGGCGGACAGGTTCAGACAGTTACAGAAAAACAATACTTAACTAATCTCACTGTATTTCCTGATTTCAAGAGTTACTATTCCCTTGTCACTTACTAGAGCAAGGCAAGATGAAGTAGATGAGCAATCTTTCTATCTGAAGTTACCAAAGCAGAGTGCCCTGAAACATAAGTCTCAACTAGTATTAAAACGTTATTTTGACTTAGATTACAGAATGACATCACATACATTTTTTCATCTGAATTCCGGTTCCCATGTTGGTTCCTATTGCTAGGAACTGCCAGGATTTAGCACCTATGTGTCAATAATATACATATATAGCTTTGCTAAGATCTGCTGCAGCTCCTGAAAGTCATAAAACCATAAAACACGTCCACTCTTCTTACAGGAGCTAATAAACTATACTTCTTACATACACTGCATCTCTGGCACCATTCAGAACTATGAGATTACATCTTAATGGCCTAGGCCCAGTAATTTAATGTCTTACTATTTTTAAAGTTTGGGATTAACCTCTTCTCTTCCAGTATCCTCTGTTAAAACATAGGATTCCTATTATTTAAGTGAACGCTTAAAGTTGTGAACACTGTTTTGTTGAACGTGTTTACGTGAAATGGCAAAATGCCGAAAGCACGGAACAGCGATTTTTTTTCCTAGAGAAAAAAATCACTGGACCGTTTTTGGGACTTTGCCATTTCCACCACTGTGGTGTGATCTTGGAGTTGGTATATTTAAGTAGGGGCAGTGGGGGCACAGCTTCCCACATCATGGAGTGTGGGGGTGAATCCCCCACTTTATTTTGTGTTTAGGGTGTTGTATGGAGCAATTATTTTTTTCCCCTGGGAAAAAAATTGCTGATCCGTGTGTTCGACATTTTGCATTTTCGTAGTGTTTGGGTCGATTATATAGCATTCGCAATTACAAGTATTTCCTAATAGACCAAAAACATATACAGTTAAACAGTTACAATAATGCATGTATATTTCTTTTCTGTCCAGCAGGCATACTGTTGACAACATTGTTTATTCAAGCAACTTTACAATTGCATTTTTAAACACAAGCATCTGTATAAATCAGTTATACAAATGACATATAATTCTTTACAAAATTACAGATAGCTGTTCTGGCATATGTTACACATCCACTGCCCTACTTCTCTTGGCATAGCTGGCAATACCTCACATCATTACAACAACAATACACGAGACTAACATTACCTAGCTCAGAGTCTTAGATAGAGAAATGCACAGGACTTCACGTTTGTCCCTATGTTGTAATACATCAAAATATAGGTAGGTAGGAGGGCAGGAAATATCTAACTAAAATTTATTGTTGTGTACCAAATCATAGCTCCCAAATGTCACTCATATTTGGGGATGTCCCTGATTTTCAGTCAAAGTGTAGCTGTATCCCTCTCACTCCATTCTAATAACACTAGGGGAAAGATGGTGAATTCACTTAATAAATAATGACAATAAGCAGAGCTATAGACAACCTTAACATTGTCAAATATATAATAATTAACATTCCTGTATTCTATCAGTGTACCACTGTACCACATTAATAGTATTAACATAGAGACTGTATCCCTGATTATCACTGAGTATTTCTGGTTTAGTCCGTGATTATGTTGAGATGTACCCCAGATTGGTTGTGAGCTATGTTCCACTGGTCAAATCCTTACACATACAGCTATATTGACATAGTTATACTGTTTCCAGAAAATTTATGGATAATTGAGATATTCCTAGTAATCTGATGAATAAACACTATAGGTGCAAACATGTACAAACTAACTGCATATACGAACAAGCAGGTATCTGTTCAATCAGTTTCAAAACATTAAAAAAAGGTAAAATGTATTATAAGCTACTTCCTGTGTGTATTTGAACCCACATATATGTAAATATATATATATATATATATATATATATATATACATATATATATATATATATATATATATATATATATATATATACTATAAGCTATTCGCATGTGGATTTAAACCCACATATATACATAATGGATTTATGTTGGCGTCTTGCTTAACAGGTTGACATAAGACTCAGCACAATAGTTTCCCTCAAAGCAAACTACTGTTGGATGCGTCCATATTCCTGCTGATAATAGAGGAAGATGCACCCATCTGACATTTACATGAAATAGCCTTTCATGCTGCACACACAATTGTGATGTATAATAGTCAGATTGCAATAAGTTTTACAAAGTTCAACATCTGGTAGATATGCTGACCTGCAGTGGTCTTACATTCATGACCATGTGTACAAAAAACATGTATTTAACAATAATGTGCATTTTCTAAAGCACAGAGGAATAATGTGGGTCTGGATGACTCAGTATTCAAGCATACAGATGTATACTGTGCGATGGTCTTGGACTATTACGGAGCCTGAGGAAATGTAAAGTTATCCATGGCACAGGCATTATAGATGTCAGTGAACCACGGCAATGCTGGGTGTGTAAAATTATGTACTGTATAAGTTGTCAAACAAACATATGTCTTATGTTCAAGGGTATGTATATAACAAACATTACTAAAAAAAAAAAACACCCTAGGAATTGAACCCACACATAGGGGATGAGCAGTCACCTCACATTATTGCTTAACAATATGAGCTAAGTGACAGAACAGCTAAGTAATAACTCTTAAATGAAGAGTTAGGACATATTGTACTATTGTATTTTGACCATGTCTTGGAGCTTATCTCCCCAGGCTTCTACTGAAAAAGGACATGTATCCAGCTGGACTAGCCCTGTCAACAAATGTAAAATAAAAATAAATAAATTATGACACTTACTGTAGGCATCCTCCAGACTGTCTTCACACCTTGGCAACCTTTTGGTGAAGATCCTCTGTGTTCCTCTGATGTAGATCATCATAGCAGTGGTGAACCGGCATTCCAGTCCTGTAGACCCTTGTCCATCATCAGTGCTCCCTTGCAATTTGGTTCCATATATCAGTCATCACAAAGTTCCTGGGCCATGCTCATATACCTTGCTCAAGTCCAACATAGACAGTGAGCAATAGGATAATTTCCTCCTCAGTCCAGTTCAGCACCCAGACGTGCTGAAGTCTCCTTGAAAAAACATCTCACTGATGCAGGCCAGGAAAAAAGCCGTAAGAAAATTGCTCAGTGAGGTCCCACTCAGTTCGCAGGTAGCAATGGTATGAGCAGTAAATGTATCAAAATCACACTAAAAGTGGCGCTTATAGGATGGTTTCAGATCATTGGAGGGTAATGAGCAAATGTTACACATGGTCTCATTTAACAATACCTACTGGGTATTTGCGAGGAGTACCTTCCCATTACACTGAGCTATTGGTTAATATGCCAAATTTCAAGAACTTACGCAGACATGCACAAATGGGATTCCAAAACCTTGAGTGATAATGAACCTCACTAATTATGTATGGCACAAACCATACTTAAAAGTTGTGTGCACATAGCTGGCCTTACTTTAAGGTATACTTGACTTACAGGTAGCTTCAGTGGTAATGTGGCATCTGTTAACATTTCTGTGGTAGGATATATTGCTGTTATTACAGACCTATTTTCTTTTAACTCCTTATAAATCTATTTATATGTGTTGACAGTCAGTTCTTTGGCAAAACAGTTTGCAATTCAGAATGTCTGTAACATACTGGAGGGGTGTAGGGTTGACCTCTCTGTATGCAGGTGTATACATCTGCATTACTGAGAGGTAGGAATTTCACATATGCACTTGTGGAGATATATGGAAAGAGCCCCAGTGGACAGTACATACAGATGGCTGACAATACATCCATATGTATTGTTAGTGACCCTGTACATTCTTTAGAATAATCAAGGAAATGGATGTGTTCCAAGTATATTCGTATGCTGTATGTTCATCTATATTCATGAATGGAGAGCAGGTCAATTGACATATGCTTGCAATATCATCGTTTCTATATGTGGGCCCCCATATAAAGTATACCATGCGTGCATCACTGTCTTCCAGATGACAAACTGAAGTAGAGGTGACAATTCCTCTCTCTGAGAAAATGACATCATCATTGATGCTCTGTCCCAACATGGACACAGTCTCCTTGGATGGGTGGGAAATACTGTGTGAAGAAATGAAGTGTGGACAGACCTGGCCAACATAATAAATACTGTGGGAGGTCACAATAGATCCCAGGAGGCATATCAGTGGTGCTGCTCTGACATGGTCCTTCATGCAGCTAACAGCATACCCTAGTGTGAGAAGTTAAGAAATGTCACCAGTGGTGGCCCACCATTGATTCCCCAAGACGAGATAACTGTGTTTGTGGCATCTCTGCATAACACTAGTTGCAATCACCATATCCAGTGGAGGTATAGAAGCAGGTGTTCCAGAATGTACATGTATATCATACTTTTCAGAACATCATTGTATGTATGTATATATATATATATATATATATATATATATATATATATAGAGAGAGAGAGAGAGAGAGATATTTACTGCCTCATTACATATTGTTATTTCACACATATTCATGTATCATTATTTTTGTGTTCCAGCAGCAGAACTGCATCATAAATGTGGGAGCACCCATGCTGATGATAACCAATCTAAGTGTAATGGCATACTGTTCTGCAAATGTGGTACATACATAACACTTCCAGCAACACATGTAAGGTTCTCTTTATTCATTTGCACATGTCCATCCATGTCTGCACAGCAGCAATACAGTCAAGAGAGTACCCCTACATAGAGTTACTATGACTAATAGCTGTTATTGGCTCTGCCAACTGCTGTGATAGTGGTGTATACTGACATATTGATTTATCCCTGTTGTTGTTACCTACAGATACATCATCACAAGACATGGGTCATGCAGGTGCACCTACAGATAGACCATGCATGGTTTTCTACAATCTTTATAAAATATAGCACTGTGTATCACACCTGTGATGTATGATATTCATGTCACTGTTTAACATACACAGGTACATCTGAGCAACATGTGCACAGTATGTCATATTAGTGTCACCATATCCTTTTAGTGTGGTCTGTATGTCATCATGCACTTCTGCCTGCATTCATGACTGTGTTGCAAACCCACATGTTGTGTCTTGTTTGTTTTACTACTACAGGATCCACATTACGACAGATGAGAAACTCACCACACAAGAAGGATGTAACTGGTATCACATTTCTTCTGTTTCATACATATCAGTCTTGAAAATCCAGTCAGTGCCCTCTATTAATATTGTATCCTTCTACACCTGTATAGGACAGCTGCCATCTGCACATCAAGCTCAACCAAGCAGTATGTGTGTATATATTATCCGCTGTATATTATACCTCTATTGAAATGGTACCTGATGGTATGTGCTTATTAATACTGTGTTGATGCCTTCTTTCTCTATGACAGTTGCAATTTAGCCCTCATCTCTGGTGGTGGATTTCCATGAGGACATGTCAGGTGTGTCTTATTTTGTCTTTCTCAAATATATTATATATGTTGCAAATGAAATGCAAATGTCATCTCCTTGTTATATAAATTCCATGAGCCATGCCTGGAAACAATCTCCTGGTATGTTCCTGGCCTCACTAACATTGTAGTCACAAAGTTGTCCCATATGTCTATACTGAGCTGCACCATGTAATGTATGTCAATGTATCTGACCTGTGTCCTCTTTCTCTTCTTGTAGCATGTCCACTGCTGCCTCCTTCAGTAGTCTGGCCACTGATTCCAAGGTTGGACATGATGGGCCTCACTGTGATAGCATGACCCATGGCACACAGGACACAGATTCGGTGGTATAGTCTGTCCCAGATTTGATGGTTCCTCTCATTGTCATTTGTATATGTTCATATTGTTATATGTTATGATTATGTTATGTTATGTATGACGCTCAATGTGTGCATCTAATGGGTCATTTCCATTAGACACACTCTGTGCTGCTATTGTGGGGCAACACATGAACATCACTGTTTACTTTGTGTACTTCTGTATGTGTAGCTTGTCTTGATTCAGGTGTGTGTATCAGACACTGCCGTGTTGCCTGAGCTAGGACTTGTAGTCACATCCCCCGTTGCCCATACCTGCTTCTTCTCCTCCCTGTGTACTCCTGATCCTCCTCTGACAGCTGAGACCTGTCATTTTCAGACATCTGGTGTTCTTGGGGTAGGTCACCCACACCTGTGACTGACAAACCACCATGTGTGGTTGTTATGTTGTGAAGCAAAGTGCACGCAGTAGTTATCTGTGCCACTTTTTCAGGTGTGTATTGCAGTACACCTGAGATGTGTCCAGACATGTGAATCTGCCTTTCAGCACACAAAACACATGCTCAATGGTGTTTCTTGTTGTGGGGTGTGTTCTATTGTATGCCTGCTCAGCAGAGTTGGGTGGTGCTCTGTATGATGTCATTAACCATGGCACAAGTGGATAATAACAGTCACCTGCTGGAGAAGGGGAGATAACCCATATGATGTCATTATGCATATTGTTGACAGGGGAGTATTATGTTTACATTCCAGCTGTGTTCCTGTACTTACCCAGTAGTAGTCCCTTGGGTATTTTGCCATGCTGAAAAGCAGCCATCAGACCAATTTCCCTCCATACAGCAGCATCATGCACACTACTAGAGTGTGTCACTATGATATTCATTATGGTGCCGTCCGCTGAGCACACCACCTGACAGTTCCATGATAGCCACCCCTTTCCATTTATGTACCTTTCTGCATCAGGTTGTAAGGGGGCTTTAACAGGGATTATTATAAATGCACAATGCACCGAGGTAATACACAATAGCGTTTAATAAACAAACAAAGAAAAAACAAATGGTGAGCGCTTTTGCAGCTGTCGTTGCTTCATCAGACAAAACTAAAATGCAACTCAATGCTTAAATAGATGCAGATGAAATCAATTATCACATCAATTGTAATAAGTTAATAGTGGCATACTTTAAATGAGCAAGCACAAGGCATTCACCTCTGATACTAAAAATACAATAAAAGGCTAAAAACAGCATAAAGTGAAAAATGCACTAAGAAATACAATAAAAATATGTTAAAAAACATGATGTATAAATATCTAAAATATGCATATGTATGAATTCTTCATATAAGCAGCATCAATGGTTAGTGTTTAAGGCGTCTTGCCTTTAAGAATGGAATTAGAGAGGTGGTGCCATTAAGACCAGGATACCTTTCAGCATTCAATTTCAATATCCACTTTTGTTCATAACTTTCTGTAGTGTTTTCTATATCTCCACCCCTGGGATTTCTATATATATGTTGCAGGACAAAAAATTTAAAGGAGTGAGAATGGTCAGTGGACATAACATGATTAGCTAATGCACTAGATTGCTTACAATTTCTGATATCTCGGATGTGCTCTAATATTCTGTCTTTAAGCAACCTGTTCATTTTTCCTACATAAAAAGCAGGACACTGCTGGCAAAAGCAGAAATAAATAACATCAGTGGTCTTACAGTCTGAGTATTGATTTGAGCATAGCTTAATGTGTCTAGTTGGATGAGTGTATGTGCTTTTACTAAAAAATGTAAGGACAAGCACTACAATTTCTACATGGAAAGGTACCTAAGTGGGTAGAGATGCAAGCAGTATTACGTAATTCTCCATTACAAAGATGCTGTTTAAGTGATCTATTATTCCTAAAACTAAAAGTAGGAATATCACCAATTTTTTCATTAAGACCAGGAACATCTTGTAGTAAATGCCAATATCTCTTAACAATGTCTGTATACTGATTAATATTATTGGCATACTGGAATACAACTCTAAAGTCATCATTGGCCATAGTAGTATTGCCTGTACTATCAGCAGTGTTATGTGGATTCAAATAAGGTCTACATCTGGTATGCCTCAATTTCCAGGCATCAGAAATAGTTTGATCAATATCTGCACTTTTGTAGCCCCTATCCAAAAAATCAGATTTTAATCTATTTAGTGCAGTCACTGCATCCTGTTCTTTATCATGTAATCGTAGTGTCCTAAAGACCTGCCCCTTAAGCACATTCCTAGGGATGTGTCTAGGATGCATGCTTGATTTATGCAAAAGTGTATTTCTTCTAGTAGGTTTAAAATAAATATCTGGCTACAATACGAGAGCTGCACATTCTTTTAAACCTATAGTTACATCGCATGCCTCTACTGCTGCTGATAGTACAGGCAATAATACTATGGCCAATGATGACTTTAGAGTTGTATTCCAGTATGCCAATAATATTAATCAGTATACAGACGTTGTTAAGAGATATTAGCATTTACTACAAGATGTTCCTGGTCTTAATGAAAAAATTGGTGATACTCCTACTTTTAGTTTTAGGAATAATAGATCACTTAAACAGCATCCTTGTAATGGAGAATTATGTAATACTGCTTGCATCTCTACCCGCTTAGGTACCTTTCCATGTAGAAATTGTAGTGCTTGCCCTTACATTTTTAGCAAAAGCACATACACTCATCCAACTAGACACTTTAAGCTATGCTCAAATCAATACTCAAGACTGTAAGACCACTGGTGTTATTTATTTCTGCTTTTGCCAGCAATGTCCTGCTTTTTATGTAGGTAAAACGAACAGGTTGCTTAAAGACAGAATATTAGAGCACATCCGAGATATCAGAAATAGTAAGCAATCTAGTGCATTAGCTAATCATGTTATGTCCACTGACCATTCTTACTCCTTTAAATTTTTTGTCCTGCAACATATATATAGAAATCCCAGGGGTGGTGATATAGAAAACACTACAGAAAGTTATGAACAAAAGTGGATATTGAAACTGAATGCTGAAAGATATCTTGGTCTTAATGGCACCACCTCTTTAATTTCATTCTTAAAGGTAAGACGCCTTAAACACTAACCATTGATGCTGCTTATATGAAGAATTCATACATATGCATATTTTAGATATTTATACATCATGTTTTTTTAACATATTTTTATTGTATTTCTTAGTGCATTTTTCACTTTATGCTGTTTTTAGCCTTTTATTGTATTTTTAGTATCAGAGGTGAATGCCTTGTGCTTGCTCATTTAAAGTATGCCACTATTAACTTATTACAATTGATGTGATAATTGATTTCATCTGCATCTATTTAAGCATTGAGCTGCATTTTATTTTTGTCTGATGAAGCAACGACAGTTGCGAAAGCGCTCACCATTTGTTTTTTCTTTGTTTATTAAACGCTATTGTGTATTACCTCGGTGCATTGTGCATTTATAATTTCTTCATTTTATTTTTGCACCCTGGTTTTACCCACAGCCGTCTCTATTTTGTTCAGCTTTAACAGGGACATGGGTGTAGTCTATTGCACTAAGGAGGGGGGGTGTTATCAATGTTGTAGAACTGGTGTATGACATTTCGCCAATCCATTACAACTGTAGATGGGAAGTGGATACATTCATCTACCTTGGTGCACATTGCTGCTAGGAATTATGAGAGGATGTGACTGGCAGCTGTCTGGGACACTCCTACAGCATCTCCTATAAGCTGGTGGAATGTCCCAGATCCCAGTATACCTAGGTTCAAACAGACATTGCTTTTGACAGGTATAGGGTTGCCTCACAATGTATGAACAGATGTGTGTGGGTGCACATGGTGCACAGAACCTGCACCAGCTGTCTGTCTAAGCAGTATCTGTCAATTATTTCCTGCTCTGACAGTTAATTTTGTTGTAGTCTGGTTCTGTGTCTAACTGGCTACCTTCTGGGATGCATTGCCATACAATCTTGTATGGCTTGCAATACCACAGGTCATTGTATTTTGTTCTCTGTGGGATGCATTCTGTCTTTATTTTTCAATAATAATATGGATTCTGCAAATTTCCATCAAAGAATGCTTCCTTATGTTGGGTCGCAATATGGCATTCTCTGAAGGTAAGTACAAAACAATTTAACAGCTAGATTTATTGTTATACCCATATCCATGGAGGAATTACTAGAAACCTTGGTAATCTCTAAAAGTGGAGACTAATTAGTAGCAAGTGTAGCTGCAGCTACAGTTGGTGGGACTGGTCGATGTTATTTCTATTTCCCCAGGACAGTACCAACCCTTAAGAAAGTTAAGGAAGTAGGAAGGCACTGAATGCTATGTAGTAACATTGGAAAGCTATGCCTCAAAAGAGAATTAGGCCAAGTTAAAATGGGCCAGCTTCTTTCCTCCCAGCTGACACATTAAGCATTGAAAACCTACAAGGACATGGATGAGTCTGATTATACTGACTATTAAAACCTTATAAAAGAACTATTAATTAGTGCTAGATTAACTTCTGAAGTGCAAGCTGTAAAATTTCACAAGTGGGCATTTAATGCAGACAAACCAGTTAAGAGCTCAGATGCCTAATTTAAAACACATTAAAAGCTGTGGTTCAGTGCTAATAATAAATAACAATAAAGTGAAAATGTTAAAAATTTTAGCAGAGGATTAAAGAAGCATTGACATATTATAAGAGAAAGTTGATGTTGCAAAGTGATTTAAGAACTCTGACAAGTAAATATCTTTAGTAGAATGCTTACTAGGTAATGACACATTGTTTAAAACTAAATTGTCTGTGTCTAAACCCCTAAAGTTGCAGTAAAATAAGGAATACTCTAACAAAAAGTAGCAAGTTAAATAACTAAATTCAGATGTGGAAGGAGAGGATTCCACAAATAGCGAACAGAATGCCAGCAGTAGAAATATAAAAATTGATATGCATGCTACAACAAAATTGTTCCTATGGACTTTGATACAATTGAAGAAGTTAGGGTTATTGAGAGTCAGCATTATGTCATTGTATTAAAACCAAGTTAGGAAAGTGTGTTATATTTCTGTAAAGGACGGAGGTTCAAGCTTTATTAGATTCAGGAAGCATGAATATTCTTCTTTTGTGTACACACAAAAAATTAATAAAAAACAAATTGTGGAAGTTTATATGTGTTCCTGGTAATAAAGGGAATATCCCTTGAAATGTATAGAAATTCAGACAGGTCTAAGAAGACATTTACATCCTGTAGCTATGACAACCAACTTGATCTATGATGTCATAATGAGAAAATATTGTCCCCATTTTAAAGCTCTGTGGATGCGGTGGGAGCAAGCAGCATCAACAGACACAGAGTGTCAGGCTAATACACCTAATAAGAAAGAGATAAAGCAAGAGCTTGATTTATCCATTCAATGTAAGAATGGGAGAGGGGACTAAGAAGAGTGACATTCATGTAAATCTCGAATCGAGTCTGGGGGAAGGGAATTAGTGTCGATGTTTAAAAGGCCTGCACTGTTGTCATATTAGACAGTAAAAATGA
>NC_056747.1:1219340596-1219410596 GCF_019279795.1 Protopterus annectens | reverse complement strand
TAATTTCCTAACCCCCACTTTATCAAGCCCCCCTGCAGAAACATAGTAAAAAGTGTGTTTGGTAGTTTGGTGTCATTATATGTCGCTATATCTGGAGAGGATGTTATTTTCATGTGATTTATACTGTTAGATGTTATGAAATTCAATGTTATGGGTTTTAGATGTTTTGGATTTTAGATGTTCTGGTCTCAATGTTATGAAATTAGATGGTATGGGTTTTACATGTTTTGAAAGGGACCCATACTTTTTGGAACAGGTGTCCTATGACCCAAGAGGTGGATCATGGAAACTAGACTGGAATTTAGAGAGTTGCTTTGGCAACTGAGGTTGGATGCTGGAAACTCCCGAGGCTTAAATGCCACCATAAGTATTTCCAGTGTTCTGAAAATTAGAGTTGTTAAATTATGAAGGAATGTGTTTCAGATGAATTTATATATTAATATCATTTACTTGGTGTTAATTACTTGAACTCCTTTAAGAAGGTTCTTATTGTTTTTAACTTATACGATTTTATATGTTTCTGGGTACTAATGTTTAATTTATTAATACTTAATTATACTTGCATTTTTATGTTAAATCTGTTTTTCGTAGGTTCATCCAGTTTATAAGTCGAGTATAAAATAATTTTTCAACATAAAGTTTTATCACAATGTGCTTGGCTCATATATTTTTAAATACTTGGTTTTATTATCTTCATGTCATGCTAATAATTTCAGGAAGGGACTTTTATGATTGGTTCGACATCATTATAAAATGGTTGGTTGAATTTAATTGTTTGCTCCAATGAAATCTGACATATTTCAGATGAAAGTGGTTAACAAATGTTAACTAATTTTGTTTATTCAATAAAAGTAGCTTATAACTCTTACTCCATGGTGCAGTTTGCTGTTTTATGATCGTCCATATCCTACCCCTACCCCCCATTAAGGAAACCACTGTCAGAAACTACTCCAAAGCCAACTTCATGCTTCTTAAGACAGAAGTGGCAAACTTCATGACACCCATGCAGATGGAAAATAGAGGTATGACTGCTGAATCTTACACAAATGTACTGTATAAGCACATACACAAGTGCATGGATCATGCCATCCCCAACAGAACCAAGACGCTGTCCTCCAAAAAAAAGGAAGCCAATCTGGTGGTCCCCTGCCATAAACAAACTCTACAACAGAAGGAAGAAGCTGTTGCAAAAAAGAGTAAAATCCCAAGATTGGAGGAACTCTGTGGTCAGCCTTAGCAAAAACCTGAGATCCCTCATAAAATCCTCCAAAGCCAGTTATAAAAATAAAATCACCTCTGATTAAAAAGACAACCACAAAGCATTCTACAGCTATGTCAAGACTCTCAGTGACAACACTCAGATCTGCTCTGAGCTACAGCACAATGGTACTAAATATACAGAACCAACTGATATTGCCAACATCCTGGCAGATAGGTTCAGTGCTAACCTTAGCCCCCTCTCACCCTCCAAAGGGCCCATCTTAATACCGGAAGAATGCAAAGCCCCTGTAATCACAGATGAACAAGTAAAGACTGCACTCACCAAAGCCAAGAACACAACATCCACGGGACCAGACAACATCCCAGGCTGCATACTGCATGAACTACAGAATGAACTGGCACCCCACCTAAGTACCATGTTCAATCATAGCTTCATCTCAGGCTATGTACCTAATGAATGTTGCACAGTGACAGTTATCCCACACCACAAAGGGGATGCCACCACGGACCCTGGAAACTACTGCCCCATTAGCCTCATGAGCCTGGTCTGCAAGGCCATGCAACATATCATCTTGAAGCTTATAAACAAAGACATAGATAACCTCCAAACCCTGGACCCCACTCAGTTTGGGTTTGTAAAAGGTAGATCATGTCTACTAAACTTGATTGACTTCTTTGAAGCAGTCACTAGAGCTGTAGACAAAGGCAAGGTAGTGCACACAGCCTATGTTGACCACTTCAAGGCTTTTGATACCATCCCCCACTCTGGAATTATAGATAAACTCACTAAACTGGGCATAAATCCCTATGTTACAAGACAGGTGGCCAACTGGCTCACTAACAAAACCCACACAGTAAAAGTAGCCGACTCCAAGTCCGACTTCAGAGCAGTGATGAGTGGAGTACCACAGGGTTCAGTCCTGGGTCCTCTCCTGTTTGGCATCTATTTCTCTGAAGTGCAGGCCAACACAGAAGGTCTTTGGCTAACAAAGTTCACAGATGACTGCAAACTGGGTGCCATAATAGAATCACCTAATGATGTAGACATTCTACAAAAGGCCTTCACAGAGACAGATGCTTGGTGTCAAAGTCATGGCCTCAAGCTCAATGCCAAGAAGTGCATTGTTATCCCCTTTGGGAAAAACTCGGTACCCATGAACTATCACATAGGCAGTAGCTCACTAAACACTGAAAGTGTGATAAGAGACCTTGGGACACAGGTGTATAGTAGTCTCTCCTTTGATAACCACATCACCAAAGTAGTCAGGAAATCCTTCTACGTGGCATGCTTCATCACAAAAGGGTTCTCCTCTAGGAAAAATTAGGTCATTGTTCCTCTCTACTCATCCCTAATCAGACTCATTATAGAGAACAATGCCCCGTTTGGCATGTATTGCACAAGACACCTACAACAATCGGAAAGGCCACAGAAATACCTCACTAAGAGGATTTTCTGCCTCAAATAGATGCCATACACAGACCGTCTTAAAAAACTCCAGCTCTACTCCATCGCATATCGCCTACTCAGAGGCAATCTCTGCCTAACATACAAAGCTATGTCAAACCCAGAGCTCTTGGACATGCTACACTTAAAAATCCCAATCTCTCTGAACTACATGCTCCAGGGACCTAAACTTTGTCACCACAATGAACAAAACATGCTGGAGGGATAAATTCCTGTCCCAGAGACTTCCCATACTCTGCAACAAACTACCCATTCATGTTAAGCAAAGCTCCTCATTGACCCTCTTTAAGAAAAATCTTGATGACTCATTGAGAAATAGAAAATTCACCCCGGATATCACTTCTGTGGCACTGCTTGACCGGGGCACAGGAAAATAAATTTCGTGGGCGGTGAAAGCCAGGGAACCTTTTTGGCTAGGCTTATAAAGGCCCCAGGGCCAATAGCCTAGTACCTACCTATGAACCTATAATTTGTAACATACTCATTTGCATATATCCCATGGGCTTCTATAACAGGAGGTTAAAGATATCACATAGCGAAAACTCTAACTTGGCTAGGTATTTCTTGTTAGTTTTTACTGACTGGTTTGTTTGTGTGGCCTTCCTACTATTTGTTTTGCTTGTTATTTGGGATATTTTGCAGGCACCTTAATGGATATAGACATCAGTTGGGTTTAAGACCTTGTGTTTCTAAACTCTAGTTGAACAGTCTACTTATACTGTGCTGATGAGGTCAGAAGAAAAATGAAATATACATGTCTACAGCCAGTGTGATTTGGCTTTATTGATCTGAATCTTGTCCATAAAGACTTAAAAAGGGAAAAGTAAAAAGTTATAGACATTCAGAAGCCATATAGCTGAAACTCTAGGTTTCCTTAATGGGATCATTTGCATGTATCCCATGAGCCTCTATTACAGGAAGTTTAAGGTATAACACAGTGAAAACTCTAACTTGGCTATTTTTTCCTGTAGTTTTTTTTAAACTGAAACCATGGAATGCAACCCATAAGTTTCAAGAAGGGAAGAGGATGAACTGCATGGATCTGCTCACAGCAAGCCCTGTGCAACTGCTTGTTTTCCAGTAGCAGTCAGGAGATTTGATGATTTTTCACTTACTTTTCCTATTGAGTTTCAGTTTGATGGAACTGTAACTCAGTATAATGGAGTCTGACAGATGTTCAAGGTGTCAAAACTTTGAATGCTTGTCATACAAGTAAAAAGATTTGAATACATTATACTCATCCAGTTTCATAAAGTATCTCCTGTAGAGCCAAAGAGATCTCATTTCTTCTTTATTCATATCTCATCAGACCCATTATTAAATATAATGTACCTTTTGACATGTATTTGTCTAAACATACCACTCAGCTCAAGAGACTTCAAGGGATTCCTAGCTAAAAAGATAAATGACCTCAAGAGCCTCAGTTTTCTGGTCAGACTGTTAGCCTACTGTCTGTACTTGGTGTCTGTCTATCCTTTCCAGCCATGAAGGAGTCATCCCTTCCTGACCTTGTATTTTATTGCAGAAAAAATGATTCTTCAAACATGTGATTAAAGAAACGTAACCTTCATCAGCATATAAATAAGACACAGTGGCATGATAGATTCATACCTAAACATATCCCACACTTCTGAAACAAACTTCCAGCACATATAAAGCTGAGTAACACCTAGCCATCTTCAAGCTAAACCTAGATAATTTTATGGGGAGTCTCAAATTCTTCTCTCATTTATACTGTGTTGTACTCCGTATGGATAGGAGGAACTTTTGAATGTGATTTCCTGGACAGGTTTTAAATGGTCTGAAGACTGATTGCATAGTATTTCCCTATGGACATACGAATGCATAAGATGTGGCAACCTCAGAGTTTTATTATTTTATTATGACAGTAAAGGGAGTAAGGAGAGTGTTAGGGATTTTGACCCCAGACAGTGCAGAATATCTTTCTTTTTTTTTTTTTTTTCCATTTTTGGATTGCTCCCCCCCGATAGTATCATTAATTCTGTACATTCCTATTTGGGTTAATTTTAACACTGTTTAGCAACAGCTCTATAATTATTCGAGTGACAGTGGTCTTCCATTCACTAATATAAAGGCCAGTTAACTTAATGGCACTGTAAGTAAAGTCAAGCATCTTTTTGGAGAGTTGTATATACATGCATCCTTTGAGTAACTACTGCCAATGATTCATTTAGTTCTGCCATAGAATATAAGTTACCATTTGAACTGTTATCATGTATTATCTGAGAGCTACTGTGAGCTAGTCACTTTGCATTAAACATCAAGTGCTTGTGCAACCCTCATCTATAACATAGTCATGTAAACATTATAAGGAAAAATGTGCAGAAGTCTGAAGAACTGGCCTGCGTGCTGCAAGACAGCTCAATAAAACCCGTTTACTTAGATTACTTTTTCCAATATCCCATACCCTTGTCACTAAGCATATCACCCAGACATTCCATTGGGCCAAACTCTTTCTTTTCTGGTTCCACTTTGAAATTATGAATGGCAACACCTAAGCATCAGAAACACAGAAAACTAGTGCTTGAAACACAAAAGATGAAAAACAAAATTGCAATTTTTTTTGTAGGGAGGGCACCCCCTCTGCTGCCCATGTATAGGGCAAGCTGCCCATTCCTCAAAATTATATATGCCAGCTCCACTGCCTTATCAACTCAAAGAAGGGAGGAAGGGATTCACTGATGGTGCACTCCTAGAAATCATACCGGTAGTCATTTCCTATGGAAAATAACAATTAGCATTTATGTTCTTTGATGTCTTGTGTTTCAGGCAACTGGCACTCATGGAATTACACTTCTGTCACATGGTGAGATACTTTATGTTCTACCTCATGTAGACATTCAATTGCAAAATGATAATACACAGCCTAGAGTAGCCTACAAAACCTCACACCTAGTAATGAATAGGTAAGGCAAGCCACCATCAATATTTTATTTATTTATTTTACATTTGTTTACCAGGAAAGTCCAGATAGAGATATGTCCTTTTTTCAGTGGAGGCCCGGGAAGAAAAGCTACAAGTCATAAGTAACATAGTAGGTACACTAACAGTGAGACACATTATCATTGTATATAGAACACACAGAGAGAATTTGTAGTTACATTTAAAGTACTGAAAATTAAACAGTGACAATATCTAAATATACAAAAACATGTAATTTGGCAGTTGAAGAAATAAATATAATTATCAGCAAGAGAGACTGATAATTCAGCTCTTTGCTTAGAGATTAGGTCTAAATCAGTTAAGAAGAGGGTTAGAAGGTGAGTTAATAAACAGACTGGTACAGGAAAGTAGTTTATCGTTAGAAGGTGAGTTAATAAACAGAGTGGTACAGGGAAGTGGTTTATCCTGGGAAGCTGCAGGGACAGAGCCAGGAGCTTGCGAGGTGGATTTTTAGTAGCTTTCTAAATTGTGTTGTTGAGGGAGTGGTCATCAGTGAGTTTGGTAGGGTGTTCTAGAGTTTAGAGGTGTGGTTGGAGAAAAGGGATTTACCTGCTGAGTTTTTTGCTTTAGTAACTTGTAGGAGACGTTTATTGTTAGAGCAAGAGGGATCTTGAAGCAGAGTAAGGCTTAATGATGTCTTTGAGGGCTGGGGTGTTTTCAGGGTGGTGGAAAATTTTGTGGGCTAAGGTTAGTTGATTAAAGTGAAGGAGGTGAGGGAGTTCAAGATAACTGAGCTGTTTACAGGATAAACAATGATGTGACATGTAGGATGCGTTGGTGGCAAATTTGGAGATTTTATTATAACAAGCTTCCAGTTTGGTAAGGTCTGTTTTACTGAGGTTAGTTAAGACTGGAGATGCATATAGGAGTGTTGATAGAAGGTGGGTCCTGGCAATAGTGACTTTTGTACTGCTAATTAGAAATTGGTTGTTTCTATATAGGAGGCAGCTTTTCTTGTGCACTTTTTTGATGGTTTGATCTATATGGACATCAAATTTCAGATTATTGTCGATTATAACTCCTAGCAGTTTGGTATGGGCAGTTGGAGTGATCATGGTTTTGTTTTTAGAGTAGATGTTGAAGGTTTTGGGGGGGGTATTCCTAGAGGGGCTGAAGAGTAGAAGATTTGTTTTATTGAGATTTAGTATACATTGGGAGTTGATTAGCCAGGTTTCTACGGATGTGAAACAGTCTTGGGTGATGGTTAGAAGGTTGTTAAGGGAGGAGGCTGAGCAGATCAAAGTGGAGTTGTCGGTGTATTGAATCACAGTGGCATGGGGAGTAGCAGAGTGGAGCTGGTTGATAAAGAGGGAATAGAAGGGGTCCAAGGATGGAGGCTTGAGGGACCCCTAATGTGACTGGGAGGAGGTGTGAGAGGGATTGTTGCCAACGGACTGCTTGTTGACAGTCTGCTAGGTAGCTTTTAAACCACATAATAACAGTGTCGCTGAGGTTAAGGGAGGAAAGGACAGTCATGACTTTACTGTGGTTGACCATGTCAAAGGCCTTTGACAGGTCAAAGAATATGGCTGATACAAATTGGGAATTGTTTCTGTGTTGGTTAACTGTATTAGTAAAGAACAATAGAGCTGTTGTGGTACTATGTGCAGGTCTAAAACCATGCTGTATATGGGATAGGAGGTTGTGAGAGAGGAGGTATTCTATGAGTTGGGAGTGTACTATTCTCTCAAGGATTTTAGATCGAGGTGAAAGAATGGCAATGGGGTGATAGTTAGTTCACAAGAGCTACCGCTTTTGTGAAGAGACGGAATGTGGAGATTTTCCAGATAGTGGGGACATATGCTTCTGTTATTGATCTATTTATGAGTATGACTACTGGGTAGGAGATAGCAGCTGCTGTGATTTGGAGATTTTCTGGAGGGAGATTATCAGCAGCTGAAGTGGTAGATTTTAGTTGTTTAGTAGTATTTTGATGTAATGGACAGGTACTGGGTTAAGCTTAAATTCACTGGTGGTGTTATGTGGGGGTATATTATGGTTTGGCTCGGGGGGGCAGATTGGATTTAGACTGGTTGCAATCTAGAGTTTGAATGGATTCTGGAAAGAAAGTATTGAATTGAGTAGCTGCATTTTCATGGTTGTTTGCTGGTTTTGGAGTGGGAGTAGTAGGTTTACCTGGTTGTAATAGATTGTTAACTGTGGGCCAGAACTTCTTTGGATTCTTCCGATGTTTGGTTTGGATGTTGAGGTAGTAATTGGTTTTGTCAGCTTTAGTTTCTTTTTTGGTTTTGTTTCCGAAGTTCAAGGAAATGTTGTTTAGTAGTACTGGTTTTGTTCTTATGGAATTGTATCCAGGCTTTATCTCTGGCTTTGAGTAGCTGGTGCATGGGTGTTGAGAATGTCAAGAAAGGTGTTGTTAAAGGAGATTACTGCCTGATCCAAGGGCAGTTGTTTGAGATGTTCCCAGTAACAGTTTTTTTGGGCAGAGATAAAATTATCGGGATTTTTTTTTTTCCTAATTGTACGCAAGGTAATTTGATGTATTGGATGGTTGTGGTCTCTGAGGATAAATGTTGGGCTGTAATCACTCAGGTTGTCAGGGAGGCAGCCTGAGTGGGATCATAGGTGGAGTGAGTTAAGTGGAATCCAATCTAGAATGGAATTATGCTTAGAGGTTTTATTGGTCCGGGTGGGAGCCATGATGATTTGGGCAAATCTATACAGGTTAATGTGTGTTGTTGGTGTTGGAGAGGATCAGAGTAGCCAATCAATATTAAAGTCCCCCATGAGGATGGTCTCTTGGGGGAAGAATGTGGAACACCATTGTAGTAGGTTTTAAAGTGTGGCAACGCTGTTGCCTGATGGGATGTATCCACCTATAATATTAAGATGTTTGCTGGGGTTAAAGGTTAATTTAGCTAGAATTACTTCAGCATTTGCAATATCTGGGATAGTAGTGTCTAGGAGGTCAAGTGAGAGGTGGTCTTTATGTAAGATAGCTACCCCTCCCTCCTTTTTTGTTTAATCTATCTTTAAGCAAGATACTGTAGCCTACTATATCCTACTTGATAGATCGATATACTCCTTCCCACTCATAGCATTACACTTCCCTTAAGTTATAGAAGGTCTCCAGTGAGCATAAAATAAAATACTATAAGTCATTCATCTAAGTGCCACTCAAGACCACTACTATACCACCTTGAGACAATACAATTGCCTCCAGTGTAAGCTACAGACTATTTTCTACTGAACATATTGGCATTTAAATTGCAGATTGAATGTTAGTGTTACCTGCTTAGATGGCACACTCAGGAGTATAGCACCCCCTACATTTGCTGGGCTGCATTGTCAGTATTGGAAGTATTAACCCAACAACCTGGTGTGGGAATAGAAACCACAGACTTTGGCACCACTAGAAGGCATGTTACATACTGAGTTACTGGAATAACACAGCATTTCATATCAACACTCTGTTCCCCTAACATCTATAGTCCTTTTCACTTTCGTAACTGCTTCTCACTAACTTTCTGTTTTATAGAGTTTCAGCACATCAGTTTCTATTTGTTTAAAATGTTGTACTTGGACTGTAATTATTTTTCATAACTCAGCTCAGCTTAAAGTAAATACTGCATCATAAAGACAATTGTGCAAATGTGTGTTTCTACTATAATAATTTTTGCTGGCTTAATGTGAGATGGGAGCCTTAGTGTGGCCATTCACAGTAAGCATTTCAAATTCTTAGAGTACCTGCTACTGATATTTTTTGCTAGCAGAGGCCTCAGTGTGGAGGACACTCCTGCTGATAGAGATGCATATTAATGGATCAGTCTGGAGACAGGCTAATGCTAATTAACCATGTGTTCTCCCCTGGAAATGCCAGCTGCACCCTGTTTATACTGCAGCATAAAATTTCACTGCTGCAGGAAAAAGTGAAAGCCATCTAAAGATGGTGGTTATCTATTCACTTCTATAGAACCAGTAAGTGTAGCAAAGATAAGGGAATCTGGGTTTGTTAGTGTATGCATTTGTGTGTGGACATGTCTGTAGGGGCATGAATGAAGCTGCATGAATATGCATGCGTGTGTGTGTGTGTGTGTGTGTGTGTGTGTGTGTGTGTGTGTGTGTGTGTGTGTGTGTCTGTGTGTGTGTGTGTGTGTGCGTGTGTGTCACATCAGTGGGATTAGGAAATAACTTGGTGGGATGTGTGTGTGTGTGTGTGTGTGTGTGTGTGTGTGTGTGTGTGTGTGTGTGTGTGTGTGTGTGTGTGTGTGTGTGTGTGTGTGTGTGTGTGCAGATATATCTAACTGTGTAAGTGTGTGAGTGTAGGGAGTGCCTTTGCCAATGAGATGCATGGGCTGTCAAGAGAAACACTGCCGCCATCAGGTCTGACAATACTAATGTTAGCTGGAGAGGAATTCAGTTCTACAACAGAAGGAAGAAACTGTTGCAGAAAAAGGTGAAGTTCCAAGACTGGAAAAACTCCCTTATTAGCCTCAACAGAAAGTTGAGATTCCTCATCAAAACGTCTAAAACTAGCTATGAAGGCAGAATTGTGTCAGACACTAAAAACAACTACAGATCCTTCTACAGTTATATGAAGAATCTCCATGGCAATACCCAGATGTGCTCTGAGTTACAGCACAATGGTACCTCCTATACTGAGCCAACAGATATTGCCAACATACTGGCTGACCGATTCATTTCCAACTTTACCCCTCTCTACCCCCCTAAAGGACCAATCACAATACTGGAAGAATGCCAGGCACCAAGCATTACTGCAGCACAGGTTAAAACTGCATTGTCCAAGGCCAAGAATAAAGCTTCCATAGGACCCGACAATATCCCTGGCTGTGTTCTATATGAACTAAAAAGTGAATTGGCACCAGACCTGTGTGCCCTGTTCAGTCACAGCCTCACCTCAGTCTTTGCCCCTACAGAATGGCGCACTGCTACAGTCATCCCTCTCCATAAAGGGGGAGCGACAACAGACCCTTGGAATTATTACCCCATTAGCCTGGTGAGTCTGATATGTAAAGCTATGGAGCGCATCATCATGGACCTAATTAACAAGGATATAGTGAATCTCCAAACTCTGGATCCCACACAATTTGGTTTTGTGAAGGGTAGATAATGCCTGCTCAACCTGGTTGACTTTGACTCAGTCACCATAGCTGTGGATGACAGCAAGGCAGTTCCTACAGCCTACCTCGATCTGGCCAAGGCCTTTGATACCATTCCCGACTCAGGAATTGTTGATAGTCTCACCAAACTACGCATCAACCTCTATATCACTAGATGGGTTTCAAACTGGCTCACAGATAGAACCCAGTGTGAAAGTAGCAGACTCCAAGTCAGACTGCCGACCAGTCACGAGTGGAGTCCCGCAGGGATCGGTCCTGGGTCATCTCCTGTTTGGCATCTACTTCTCAGAAATCCAGGCCAACATGGAGGGACTCTGGCTGACCAAGTTCACTGATGATTGCAAACTGGGAGCCATTATTAAATCCCCAAGTGATGTAGACATCCTACAGAAAGGCCTCACTGAGACCAATGACTGGTGTTGAAACCATGGCCTTAAGCTTAATGCCAAAAAATGCATCATCATTCCCTTTGGGAAAAACTCAGTTCCCACTAATTACCACATTTATGGTAGCCCACTGAACATGGAAGGCTTTATAAGAGATCTAAGAACACAGGTTGACAACAACCTCTCCTTCGACCACCACATTGCTACTGTGGTCAGAAAGAACTTTTATGTGGCACATCTCATTACCAAGGGTTTTGCATCCATGAAGAAAGAGGTCATCCTCTCTCTCTCTTCTCTTCCCTCATTAGGCCAATCATAGAGTATAATGCCCTATTTGGCATGTACCTCATGAAAGACCTACAACAGCTGGAAAGGCCACAAAAGTACCACACAAAGAGGATCTTAGGCCTTAAACACATGCCCTACATGGATAGACTCAAAAAACTCCAGATTTTCTCTGTCTCATATCGTCTATTAAGAGACGATCTCTGCTTGACTTACAAAGCCATGTCTGACCCAGCTCTGTTAGAAATGTTACACCTAAAGAAATCCCAATCCCTCCGCGCCACATGCTCCAGGGACTTCAACCTCATTAACACAATCAACAGAACATGTTGGAGGGACAGGTTTATAACCCAGAGACTGCCCGTGCTCTGGAATAGACTTCCCATACATTCAAGCAGAGTGCCTCATTGGCCCTTTTCAAGAGAAATCTTGATGAGTGGATGGAAAATAGAAAGTTCATCCCAGGGATCACTCCAGTGGCTCTACTTGATAGAGACACCAGGAACTAATGGCAGCATGATGCCACAGCACTTCTATGGGCTAGGCTTGTAAAGGCTCCAGGGCCGTTGGCCTAGTACACACCTATGAATCTCTATGAACATGCTAATGAGCCAATGAAGTCTTTCTCATTGCAGGTACAGCATTACATTTTCCCATCATCGCAATTTCTGTGAGCAGTGAGGATAATTCTGAATCGTAGTATCTGTGTTATTTTTACCTTATGACCCAAGTCATGCCTCAAAAAGGTCCTTAGGGCAACACACCTACCTATTTTTCAAATGCATAAATAAATAGATGTGTATATGTATGTATATGAATTCAGTATGTTGCGTTATACATTTTGGACATCAACATTTTGGAAGGAAGCTTGTTTTATCAAGCTGTCAACACATTACAGGATGCCAGCATTGGCTAGTAGAGATCACTGTGCAGTGTGAGTGGGATTTTGCCCTTTCCCCTCTGTTTTGCTATCTTGCAGTTGGTTTACACAATTAGCAGGGTTTGCGGGGGGGGGGGGAGTGCCCGAGACTTCACTGCATAAAAATGTATTTGTTTTTCTTTTTTTCTTTTTTCTTCTGATTTATTGAGTTTCAACCATTTGTAGTCTATGTAGTATATGCAGATGCAGTGAGTCAGAGATGTAGCGAAATAAAATCATATATATAGATACAGATAAAGGTATTTATATCTATATCTATTTATATATATATATATATATATATATATATCCAAAAACACAGAAACCCTGACGGATGGAATGCAGTACTAAATCAAATATGTAAAACTTATCAAAGGCTCCAAAAATTCAACGATAAGATGAATAAAAACTGTTTTAATGAGAAAAAACGTTAGCGCTATCGCGGTTGCCCGCTTCTTCAGACGTTTCACAATTACAATTACAACACCCAGTTAAATATAACAATTAATGCATTCAAAAAACGTCACATCCTACTACAATTAATTCCTTGTAAAAAACACACACGACCTCACACTCACGTCACATCCCATTCATCCAAAAACTGAGCTACACCTATAAAAGACATAAACACATATAAAATATTGCAGCAGCAAAACAAAAAATAAATACATATAATTGCATATAAATAACATCCCAATTACATTATGATGCTTACTATAAAACTCAATTACCAGCATCTCATGTGAGAAGCATTAATGGTAACATCCATCATAATATATATGACAAATATAACAAATATATATGCGATCTTGCAAGAAATAATGTTAAAAGATGAAACATCAGTGCAGAATAAATTTACATGAATTAAATAGCTAATGTGCATGCAAAGCCTAGTGGTTTCAGAAAATATGTACCTAGACAAAATCAGATACTAGATAAACTACCCATAACTACCCTGGCTGAACATGTTTAATAATACATTAAAAAAGAAAATATGTTATAAATAACCTATAACTAATGCATCTAATAAGCTATGTTTTAAAAACATCAATCATTACACAATAAACATACAGAGCCTTATAATCTAACAAATATACCTGAGCCAGAATAGTTAATAAAGTCAGCCACTAATACTAACTTGTTAAAACTATCCTGACAAAAATACACCTAAAAAATGATGATTAAAAGTGGATTGACCATTACCTGATGGGCTTGGCTTTCAAAACCGGCTTCAAAGGTACGCTCTCATTGAGCCCCCTCCCACGATGAGCACCCAACCTTAGTATCCATTCAATCTCTGACAATTCAGTCAGATTGACGATGTCACCCCCTCTCAGCCCAATGGACACAACATGTAATACCTGGAACAAAAAACTATGTTTATCATTCTCTAACATATGCTTAGCTATAGCACTGCATACATCCGACCTGGTATAACAATACATATGGTCCCTCACCCTTTCGCGTAGGGACCTATTGGTCTTCCCTACATAAAACATGTAGCATGTCTGACAGCATGCCACATATATAAGATTCCTAGTTGTACAATCTGCCTTGCATCTTAACTCCCAAAGTTTTCCATCATTTGGGTTCCTAAAGAACCTAGATGTATCTACATGGATACACTGAGCACACGCTCCACATCTTTTTGTACCAAAATCAATGGCATTACATTCATTCACTGAACATAAGTTAGGAAAACATAAGTACATTGGCACAGAAGAGAAAAAAACTCAACAGAGATAGAAAATATTTTGAATCTAACAATGTCTTTGTATGGCCCAGAACTATGACCTATCTAAAAGGGACAGAGAGAGAGACGGTCAGACATGCTAATGCAGCTGTGGGGCAAGAGTCTTTAGCCGTTAAGGATGTTGTGGATGAAAGGATCGATACAAGAGGTGATGTTATTAACTCTGTTGAAATGGGACAACCACGTATGGTAGACAATGGTGGTACCACGGTTAATATTAACGCTGACAAACAGAATATGTGCTTGTTAAGCCCTAAGTCAGTTACTTCCTTGTATTTTACCCCAGTGGAGGATCGAATTTCATCTGTGGAGTCGACTGATGCAAATACCTCGCGAGTAGGTACGGTGGTGAGACGCAAGATACATTTGGAGAAATTGAAAGTTGGTGAACAACAGGATTTTCCATTGGTTCCATTACCGATACGCACCGGAAGGAAGAGATCAATGGAGTACGATGTCGAACAGCGAGCGAAGCGACCAGATTACAAATGGGACAGGTTCAATCAGCCACAGAAGCAGAAGTGGAAAACAAATCATTAGTTTGGAATATTTCCAATCTTAGTCTATCTGAAGCAGAGATAATGCTACTGGAGAAAGGTTTGTCCTTTATTCCAACGAGGAGAGCAGGTATTAGTGATTATCTTTTGGCTACTAGGCTCTTTGCAAGGAATATAAACCTTAAACTCCTGTTTGGTAATACATCTGTTGAGAATATGAATGTTTTTAAAAGCAAAAGTACTTTCAATCCGAGGCTGACTCCTACGTTAGAGGTGTTTGTAAGATCAGTAGAGAGAGATCTATACAGTAATATGTCTGCAAGAGCATTTGATTCATGTGATAATTTGAATTTTGAGTTGAATGATGCACTCTCCACACTGAAAAATAATCCTCATATTGTTATACGACCGGCCGACAAGGGTGGTTTAATTGTCGTCATGGATAGGCAATTTTATACTGATTCCATGTTATCCATGCTTGATACAACAGCCTATGAACTGATAACATTGCAACAAATAGAGGACTGTTGTGCCAGTATACATACTATGCTCAATGAATGTTTTTTATTGGGCGTGATAACTAAGGATTTGCATGATTTTTTACGTGTTGAATTCCCAGTGATACCACGCATCAATGGGCTGCCCAAAGTCCATAAGAATGCATTGACTCCCCCTTTCAGACCCATTGTGGCAGGGGAAGGATGGGTTACTCAACCTATTTCTGTGTACTTAGATAGCAAATTGAAGACAATTTTGCAACAGTTTGACTATGTTTTGAAAGACACTGGGCAATTTCTTGCTGACTTATATGCTTTTACCAGTGGGATAGATTATGTGGAGGACTTAGAGCTAGTAACTATGGATGTTAGATCCTTGTTTACCTGTATACCCAATGATGTGGGTATTAGTTTGGTAAAAACATTGATGTGTGAATTTTATGATGATGTCCAAACTGATTTTCTGACCCTTCTTCTTGAGAATGTCCTTGAAAACAACTGTTTTGTCTTTATTGATAAGTTATTTAGACAACGAACAGGTGTAGCCATGGGCACGAGTTGTGCGAATTCATACGCCAACTTGGTGCTGGTCGCATGGGAGAAGGAGGTCATGTTGACATGTTCCAGCATCGTCTTTTATAGACGTTTTGTCGACGACCTCTTTCTCCTATGGCGAGGTACTAGCATGGATTTGGAGTTGTTTGTATCCCGGATCAACAATATGGAAGGGTTTTTGAGATTCACAATGGATCATTCAAGGGTCAGTATACATTTCTTAGATGTTAAGGTATACAAGGAATTGGGTATTCTTAACACCACTGTGTATAGGAAAGAATGCTATAGAGCTACTTATTTAGCACAGGATAGTATGCACCGCCCTGGTATACACAGAAATATAGTTAAAGGGCAAGCCTTGAGACTATCTCATCTCTGTTCTGATGACGTAATGTTTGGAACTGAGATTGAACAACTAAAGAATAACTTTTTGACTAGGGGATATGACAGGCGAACCCTAGATTCAGTTTGTAGTGAAGTGATGAGTTACAGAAGTAACATAGGTAGACCTTATTATTCAACAAAGAGGCAGGAGAATGGTGGTTCCAGGACTAACAGTTCTGTTCTACAATTGCCTGTGGTCTTACCTTTTGCAAGGGATGTAGGAATGGCCCAAAAAGCATTTTTTGACAATTGGAACATATTGATGGCAGATGATCATATTCACAACATCGTGGGCAATTGTCCACGATATGTATATAGGAATTTGAAGAATCTTAAACAGTACTTATGTTTTCCTAACTTATGTTCAGTGAATGAATGTAATGCCATTGATTTTGGTACAAAAAGATGTGGAGCGTGTGCTCAGTGTATCCATGTAGATACATCTAGGTTCTTCAGGAACCCAAATGATGGAAAACTTTGGGAGCTAAGATGCAGGGCAGATTGTACAACTAGGAATCTTATATATGTGGCATGCTGTCAGACATGCTACATGTTTTATGTAGGGAAGACCAATAGGTCCCTACGCGAAAGGGTGAGGGACCATATGTATTGTTATACCAGGTCGGATGTATGCAGTGCTATAGCCAAGCATATGTTAGAGAATGATAAACATAGTTTTTTGTTCCAGGTATTACATGTTGTGTCCATTGGGTTGAGAGGGGGTGACATCGTCAATCTGACTGAATTGTCAGAGATTGAATGGATACTAAGGTTGGGTGCTCATCGTGGGAGGGGGCTCAATGAGAGCGTACCTTTGAAGCCGGTTTTGAAAGCTAAGTCCATCAGGTAATGGTTGATCCAATTTTAATCATTATATTTTTTAGGTGTATTTTTGTCAGGATAGTTTTAACAAGTTAGTACTAGTGGCTGACTTTATTAACTATTTTGGCTTACGTATTTTTGTTAGATTATAAGGATCTGTATGTTTATTGTGTAATGATTGATGTTTAAAGCATAGCTTATTAGATGCACTGGTTATAGGTTATTCATATTTTCTTTCTTTTTAATGTATCATTTAACATGTTCAGCCAGGGTAGTTATGGATAGTTTATCTAGTATCTGATTTTGTCTAGGTACATATTTTCTGAAACCACTAGGCTTTGCATGCACATTAGCTATTTAATTCATGTAAATTTATTCTGCACTGATGTTTCATTTCTTAATATTACTCCTTGCAAGATCGCATGTATATTTGTTATATTTGTTATACATATTATGATGGACGATACCATTAATGCTTCTCATATGAGATGCTGTTAAATGAGTTTTTTATAGTAAGCATCATAATGTATCTGGGATGTTATTTATATGTATTTATTATTTTTTGTTTTGCTGTTGCAATATTTTATACGTGTTTATGTCATTTATAGGTGTAGTTCAGTTTTTGGATGAATGGGATGTGACGTGAGTGTGAGGTCGGGTGTGTTTCTTACAAGAAATTAATTGTAGTAGGATGTGACGTTTTTTGAATGCATTAATTGTTATATTTAACTGGGTGTTGTAATTTTAATTGTGAAACGTCTGAAGAAGCGGGCAACCGCGATAGCGCTAACGTTTTTCTCATTAAAACAGTTTTTATTCATCTTATCGTTGAATTTTTGGAGCCTTTGATAAGTTTTACATATTTGATTTAGTACTGCATTCCATCCGTCAGGGTTTCTGTGTTTTTGGATTTACTTTGTTGGTTTGCTGGGTACGCTTTGGATTATATATATATATATATATATATATATATATATATATATATATATATATATATATATATATATAAAATTGCCTCTTTCTCTCTCTCTTTATATATATATATATATATATATATATATATATATATATATGTGTGTGTGTGTGTGTGTGTGTGTGTGTGTGTGTATATATATCTATATACATATATATATATATATATATATATATATATATATATATATATATATATATATATATATATACATATATGTGTGTGTGGGTGTGCGTTTTCCTGCTGAAAAATACTTGTCCTAGGGCTACATAGCATAGGACAGGATCAGAGGGAGGGCAGTTCTGTAGAAATGAGAAGAGGAATTCTTTCACATAAGAAAAAAAACCTTGATAAATTAAGCTCTGGTAGCACAAACAATTGCACAGTTTAAAATGTAAAGCAAACCTGAAGATCAGGAAGTAGGGCAGCATTTATGAAAGTGAATTTTCAAACTCAGGTACAATGTGTTATGTGCTGGTTTATATCTGCCAGTATTATCTATATACAAGTCTAAATGTGGATACTTTTGCTTGAATAATCACTAATATGAAACATAACTGTGCTATTAAAATGTTGCTTGCAATGGACATTGCTGCAGCATATGTCACTTCACGGAACTAATAATCCAGAGCTGTCACTGTGCCAGGATCTGCTCGCAAAAGGAGCAGTACGAACAGCTCATTAGTCAGGACTTTGATTAGCCTTCTGTTTGCAAAATATCATAAATGAAATTTGCAGAGGATGGTAACTGATTTCTGCCTGCCTATACACACACACACACACACACACACACACACACACATATATATATATATATATAATGTGTATATGTGTATATATATATATATATATATATATATATATATATATATATATATATATATATATATATATATATATATATATATATAAGCAGATGTACAGTAGCATATACAAATAAGTATATAGTAGCGTATGCATAGCACTAACATACTTCCTCTGTAAAATGCTTACTTTTACAGACTAATGATTGAGTGTTTTGTCTGATATCACACTAACTTCGAGTTGCTAATAGAGGATGATGCACTGGGTCTCCCACACACGTCTGTACAGTAAGCAGTACATAGAAGCTCAGAATCCCTGTGGTGTTTCACAGATGCAGAACCTTCATTCTGTTCTCTGCATGTCACTAGCAGTTGTCTTATATAGCAGCCAAGTACAGAATGCACTACCTGGTGTCGACTAATGAGACATACTGATGGCTGTTCTTGCGTGTTGACATATACACTAATGGGTATAAAGTGCTGCTATCTTCATCACTATGGTTACACAACATTTTTGTATTATACTCTGTAGACTACAAAGTATAAAAACTTTTTCTGTCTATTTGCGCACGTGAAATATATATATAATGTAATGGCAAAATACAGAATTTCTGAGTGTAAAATATTATAAAACATATTCATGTGTTCTTGGAAACATTTATAAGATTGTAACCATGGACAAACACCCTGTCCCTATGATGGTGGGACTTTGCATTTTCACCCTCAAGAAGGTTAGACCATTCTTATCTGTTTTTCTACATTGCACAGCTGACCTAATAGACTTTCTCAGATAGCAAGTGGGTTATATCTACAGATCAAGAGAATTAGTGACTACCATAATCTATTAAAATCACATTATAACTAGCAATGTAATGATTCACACAACTAGCGCAAATATTAAAAATAAATAATGGTAGTATCTTTGTTTCTGTATGAAATGCAGTGATTTCATTCATGTAAAAGCACAAATGGAATATTTATTGAACTGTGTTGGTATCCTTGTACAGAGTGCAGTGATCTGTCTAAATATTCATGAAAAAGTACAGCTGTAGTAGTTATTGAACTGTAACTGTTGATTATAATGTAACCTGAATGTAAATATTGAATTGAAAGTAACTCTGAAAGTTATCCATTTCTAAATGTTTTGAAAAGTTGTTAGTGTTTCTTAGTGTGGGTTGTGGCTGAAAACAGTCTTTGGACCTGTTCACATATTCAGTTAACAATGGTAAAGACTAATTCACTTATCCAGTCAACAAAGATAAATAAATAGCCTGCCTTGTCAGAGCTAAAAATCATCCACTGTAACTGTGGTTATTGGACAGATTACATGATGATGCATAGTAAATTTTATTGTCATTCAGAAATCACACAAGTGCAAATACTGAATGAAATTCCGTGTCTCAAACTCAATATCAAGACAACATATAGACTATTTTCCCAGACATTTACACATATAACACCTAGCTATTATATCACAGACATGCAGGTAGACAGATTAATATTGCACAGAATTAAAAACACATTTTAACACTTCTCAAAGTGAACACTACTTCCGTGAGACTTTTGTATTGCACAGGTATTTGGTTAAGACATTGCGTTGATCCTTGCACAGAAAGTGACATTTGAGTATTGCACTATAGACCTTAAAGTATTGCACTATGGTTAATTTACGAATTCGCAACATGTATTACACTGAAAGAAGAGATATTATACTGCATTGCTACTGTCCTAGATGATCTATAAGTTACAGTCATGGTGAATATTGCACTAAGTATTAGATAAGACAGGTAACCAGGTTAATGCACAATTTCAGACAAGGTTCTATAGTTTCTACTGACCCAGATGGCCATCATGGAGTGTAGTGATTACTAGAGTTCAGGAGCCTGATAACACCAGGGAAGAAGCTGTTCCCGAATCTCGTAGTTCTGCAATGTATGCTTCAGAAGCGCTTTTTGGATGATAGATGCAGGAACAGTTTGTAAGCAGGGTGAGTGTAGTCTTTAATTATTCCTCTGGCCCTGCTGAGACATCTGGATAAGTACAAGTCATGGATAGGTCGTAAGGTGGTCTTGATGATCCTCTCGGCTGTTTTCACCACTGTCTGGAGGGATTTGCACTCAGAGGTAGAGCAGCTTCCATGCTACACTACAAGGCTGTTCATCAGGATGCTTTCTATAGTACCTCTGTAGCAGGTATTGAGAACTGTCAATGGGAGATTCTCTCTTCTCAGCCTTCTTAAAAAGTGCAGTCTCTGGTGTGCTTTCTTGACTATGGCATTTGTATTGGTGTTCCAAAACAAGTCCTCATCAATGTGCACTCCTAGAAACTTTCTGCTTCTCACCATTTCCACTTTTTCCCCATTGATGGTGAGGGGAGAATGTCCCTTGCAATTTTTCCTGTAGTCCACAATTATCTATTTTATCTTGTTCACATTTAGTGCTAAGTTGTTATTTCCACACCAGGTGATCAGTTGTCCACTTCATCTCTGTTTCATCATCGTTACTGGTGAACTAATATGTGACGGCCCACCACTGGACCAGTAATCAAGCAGCCTCAATCCTCACCTCTCGCAACAGTGGAGAACATTCACTGGGAGGATAACAGGTTTACGCACAGTATTTCCAGATGCAGCTCTCTGTATCAAGTGCAATTTCTCTTAAGAGCACACAGAGACCACAGTCAGTCTGGGGCTAGTTTCTCCCTCTTCCTCCAAATCCGCAGTAAGACACCCTACTGTTACATCTATGGAGTTGAGACCTCAGCTGAGTGACCAAGCCAAGACCTTCAGCACCCTTTCTGTCCAACCAGTGCTTCATTGTTCTGCCCAAGTAGCTGACACACACAATCTTTCAGATTTGATTTAAACACACACACACACACCTGGGAAAGGCTGGCACAGGCTTACTAGCTATGCCCCCTTTCTGCCCGGACTATAAAGTAGTTTCCACTGCCACCAGTCACTCTTTATCAGCTACTTTAGGGCTGTTAACAAAGGGTGTCCAGTTTTACTGTGTAATATTAATACTAATACAAATGTAATTTCTTTAATTGCTAATACAACTAATATACTAATACCACTAATACAAATGTAATTTCTTTAATTGCTAATACAACTAATATACTAATACCACTAATACAAATTTATTATTTTTTATTTAATTGCTGTTATCTAGTTTAAGACAGCACATAACAGTTTTCTTCTTCATAAATGGTGGAGCAAAATCACCTGAAAGATGAAGTGGAAACTGACACATACACTAAACATGCTGACAGGAATTTAGTAATGCAATAAGATGATTTACTTTTTCTCAGTGACATGTCTAAGACAGACTGTGCACTATAACAAAGGGAAATAAATACTGGAAATTAAACACTTAGTCACAGTTCTTGTAGTTATTAAATAAAATTATGTAGCGTATGGAGCACAGTGATTATGCTCCAATTTCCAGAAAAAGGAAAATCAGTTAAGCGCGTCCATAGCATGACACCCAATATTAACAAATGTTAAGCACGCCCTGCTTCAGTTGTTAAGATCAGGTATTGCACTAGGCAGTTAATCTGCCATTACTGACCAACAAACAACAGCAGCAGAATAATAAACAGATTTGTTTCTGCCTGCTGTCCCTGCTGGTAATGCATCCCTTTTTCCTAACATAACAGAATCTCTTGCACTCTCTTTCTGAGAGTGCTTGCTAAGTGCTTTACAGCTTTGAAAGCCAACAAAACAATTGGTACTTTTTTGGCACTAGTAGTACAAGGAACAGATAAAGCTCCATGCACTACAAAGAACTATGATTGGGTCTCTGACCATAACAATTTAATGTGTTGTCAACATGGATTCCAAAATTCACATCTCAAGCTTCACTTTTGTGTTGAATTTATTGGCATCACATCTCGAATTTATAATAAGCCTATTATGACTGGAAACCCCTGCACAATCCCCAATGTCTTGCATTTGAGGTAATTTAAATACCTAACCACCAGTGAAATCCATAACTATATAATTTTTTCACTTACCAGTGAGGTGGAGAAGACAAGCACCACCAGGGCTCTTGCTTCTGGCTCCAAGCACCTGGGCATCTGGCATAGCCCACTCTGGGGACATTGTCAAGTGGGGAGTTTGACTGAGACAGTACACTTGGCAAAGAGTAATGCAGGTGTCTTAAGGTGACCTCAGGGAGGACAGAAACCCCCCATGGAGCAGAAGGGCAAAAGCTCGCTGGAGCTTTTCACACTTTCCTTTTGTGAAGGGCTTTTGCAACATGCAACAGGTATTTCATGACTACTTTAGTTCACTTTTTACTTCTGTGTTCTAGTGTTACTGTCCAGGTTCATTTTCCTTTCCCATTCCTCTATATCAATCTAAATAATTCAATTTTTAATGTATTTCCTGTTTCAACAGCTCGTACTTTAGGGTATCTGCCCGAATCACTAATAATACAGATGTCTACACAGGGGCGGCTCGTGGCATAGGGCTGCCGGACTGCAGCCCCCTCAAAAATAAAAAAGAGAAAGAAAAATGAAAAATAAAAAAAAATTATTTTTCGAAATTCACGGACTTCGCGCATGCGCAGTAGTCCCGACTACTGTCGGTCTATGCGCATGCTCAAGGCAGTCCGGACGTCCCCATAGGGGGACACAAGGAGACGTCTGTGCACTTTTACAGTGCACAGACTCGCCAGGATTATGGGTCGTGTCCGGACTGCAAGAGCAGCAGCAGGGACTCGGGACAGAGCATTAGGGATCTCGTCGGGAAGGAGCATTAGGATCTCGTCGGGCAGGAGCATTAGGATCTCACGGGTCTTTCAGTATTGCGCGGGAAGGATGTACGTTAGCTGGATATATTCAGGTAAGGTGCCTTTTAATTTACAATGTTTATTTGTGTATGGTGCTTATGCTTTATTTACAATGTTTATTTGTGTATGGTGCTTATGCTTTTTAATTTACAATGTTTATTTGTGTATGGTGCTTATGCTTTTTAATTTACAATGTTTAGAGTTTGTGTATGGTGCTTATGCTTTACTGGAGTTTGTGTATGGTGCTTATGCTTTACTGGTTGGGGGGGGGGGGGGTGTGAAAATGCCCCAGGTGCTTATGGCGGTGTGGTAGGGAATGCCTCAGGCTTGAACCCTGTACCCTGTATGCAGGTGTTAAAGACTTGAGTTCCCTACCCACCACCATTTGTAAAAAAATTTCAGATTTTTGCCTCATATTCGATCTGATCTGTTCCTCATAATATCTGTGGTTTGTAAATGTTGCAATGCTTGATATTTGATGGTGTAGTAGTAGCATTGTTGCCTCACAGCTGCAGGTTCTTGGGTTTGATTCTTGGTTGGGGTTCCTTCTTTGTGGGGTCTGTATCTTCTCCCTGTGTTTGTGTGGGTTTGCTTTTGTGTCCTCCCATGTTACAAAGAGATGTCTGCATTATTTCTTCCTGGGCCTCTGCTGAAAATTGTTTATTTGTTCCAAGTCAGACTGTCCTGATTAAAAAATGTTAAATAAAATTGACAGGCATTTGAATTTCAGACTTAAGGGTTTCTGAATGTTTAATTCCTTGCATATTTGATGGTGCAGTGGTAGTATTGTTGTCTCACAGCTACAGGTTTTCTGGTTTGATTCTTGGTTGGGGTGGAGTCTGCATCTCCTCCATGTGTTTGTGTGGATTTGCTCTGGTGCCCTGCCATTTTACAAAGACGTGTCTGCAGTTTTAATCCCTGCTGAAAATTGGTTTTGTTCTGTCCGCAGTAAAATTGACAGGCATTTGAATTTCAGACTTCAGGTTTCTGAATGTTTAATTCCTTGCATAATTGATGGTGCGGTGGTAGTATTGTTGCTTCACAGCTATAGGTTTTCTGGTTTGATTCTTGGTTGGGGTGGCTTCTGTGTGGAGTCTGCATCTCCTGCCTGTGTTTGTGTGGATTTGCTCTGGTGCCCTGCCATTTTACAAAGATGTGTCTGCAGTTTTAATCCCTGCGTCTCTGCTGAAAATTGTTTTTGTTCTGTCCGCAGTAAAATTGACAGGCATTTGAATTTCAGACTGCAGGTTTCTGAATGTTTAATTCCTTGCATAACTGATGGTGCAGTGATAGTATTGTTGCCTCACAGCTATAGGTTTTCTGGTTTGATTCTTGGTTGGGGTGGCTTCTGTCTGCATCTCCTCCCTGTATTTGTGTGGATTTGCTCTGGTGCCCTGCCATTTTACAAAGACGTGTCTGCAGTATTAATCCCTGCGTCTCTGCTGAAAATTGTTTTTGTTCTGTCCGCAGTAAAATTGACCGGCATTTGAATTTCAGACTTCAGGTTTCTGAATGTTTAATTCCTTGCAGATTTGATGGTGCAGTGGTAGTATTTGTTGCCTCACAGCTATAGGTTTTCTGGTTTGATTCTTGGTTGGGGTGGCTTCTGTGTGGAGTCTGCATCTCCTCCCTGTGTTTGTGTGGATTTGCTCTGGTGCCCTGCCATTTTACAAAGATGTGTCTGCAGTATTAATCCCTGCGCCTCTGCTGAAAACTGTTTTTGTTCTGTCCGCAGTAAAATTGACCGGCATTTGAATTTCAGACTTCAGGTTTCTGAATGTTTAATTCCTTGCAGATTTGATGGTGCAATAGTAGTATTGTTGCCTCACAGCTATAGGCTTTCTGGTTTGATTCTTGGTTGGGGTGGCTTCTGTGTGGAGTCTGCATCTCTTCCCTGTGTTTGTGTAGATTTGCTCTGGTGCCCTGCCATTTTACAAAGACGTGTCTGCAGTATTAATCCCTGCGTCTCTGCTGAAAATTGTTTTTGTTCTGTCCGCAGTAAAATTGACCGGCATTTGAATTTCAGACTTCAGGTTTCTGAATGTTTAGTTCCTTGCAGATTTGATGGTGCAGTGGTAGTATTGTTGCGTCACAGCTATAGGTTTTCTGGTTTGATTCTTGGTTGGGGTGGCTTCTGTGTGGAGTCTGCATCTCCTCCCTGTGTTTGTGTGGATTTGCTCTGGTGCCCTGCCATTTTACAAAGACGTGTCTGCAGTATTAATCCCTGCGTCTCTGCTGAAAACTGTTTTTGTTCTGTCCGCAGTAAAATTGACCGGCATTTGAATTTCAGACTTCAGGTTTCTGAATGTTTAAGTCCTTGCAGATTTGATGGTGCAGTGGTAGTATTGTTGCCTCACAGCTATAGGTTTTCTGGTTTGATTCTTGGTTGGGGTGGCTTCTGTGTGGAGTCTGCATCTCCTCCCTGTGTTTGTGTGGATTTGCTCTGGTGCCCTGCCATTTTACAAAGACGTGTCTGCAGTATTAATCCCTGCGTCTCTGCTGAAAATTGTTTTTGTTCTGTCCGCAGTAAAATTGACTGGCATTTGAATTTCAGACTTCAGGTTTCTGAATGTTTAATTCCTTGCAGATTTGATGGTGCGGTGGTAGTATTGTTGCCTCACAGCTATAGGTTTTCTGGTTTGATTCTTGGTTGGGGTGGCTTCTGTGTGGAGTCTGCATCTCCTCCCTGTGTTTGTGTGGATTTGCTCTGGTGCCCTGCCATTTTACAAAGACGTGTCTGCAGTATTAATCCCTGCGTCTCTGCTGAAAATTGTTTTTGTTCTGTCCGCAGTAAAATTGACCAGCATTTGAATTTCAAACTTCATGTTCTTCAGAATACATAGTAGCACAACCTTTTTTTCTAGCAATATTCTAAGTTTATAAGATGAATATTTTAAATTTGTCCCTATTTTTGGGACTGTATTCCCCCATTATTGGCTTTGTCCAGGTTTTTGTGCTAAGGTTGACAGCTATGGCAAGAACTGAATTCACTGAATAAGGACTGTAGAATTGTGCATATTTACTGAAAAAAGGTGCACTGTAGAATTGTGCATATTTACTGATAATGGTGGACTGTAGAATTGTGCATATTTACTAATAATGGTGGACTGTGGAATTGTGCATATTTACTAATAATGGTGGACTGTAGAATTGTGTATATTTACTAATAATGGTGGACTGTGGAAGTCTGAGTAGACTTTTTTATGATAAATGTTCTCAACTGGGCAGTTTTGCCATTATGGGTGCATATGTTTTGTTTCATTGCTTACTGGAAAAATGTTCAAAACAAATTTAAAACACCCTCTAACAAGTGTACTGTATTGTACAAGGAATATAATTTTAGTACAATGAGGAAGGTGTATCAAAGAGCACATGTATGTTTCATATGCAAGGGGCATATGATTCAAAACAGCCCAAAATTAATCTTTATCTGCCACTGGCAAAATGTATTTTCTTTGAATGTGGGTTTCAATGCTGTTTCAATGAATGTGAGTTTCAAGGGCAGAGAAGTTTTAATGCTAAGTTTTCATTGTGAGACTGCATTGCTTTGTTTAACAGATGACTTAATGTTTGTGCTGTAAAATACAAAATAAAACTTTCAAATGAAGTCCAACTCATCATTGAAGTAAAGCAGTATGCACATTAGTGTTTATGGTAAATGGAGTGAAATAGCCAAGTAATGGCTCATTGGAATGGCTGCAGAGGCTCCATTCAACCATTATTTTGTCGGGGGTGGGCAGCAAACTCAGACAGGCCCAGCTGAACTATACCTCCCAACTGTCCAGATTTTCAAAGAATGAATAGATTTTGCTTCTTATTTTTGGTTTGTTGTTCATAAAATTTGTAGTTTTAATTCCTAAATGATTTGCCAGAAGTCACTAAATAATAAGTTTCAGACTTCATAACCTTCATAAAATGCATGTTAAAGTAAGAGCCGTTCTAACAACTGTCTCAATTTATACAAGAGCAATTTTTAGTACTGTTTATATGTGCACCCAATATATTTGGCCTTGTTCAGATTTATTGCATTAACAGGTTGAGAGGTACATGCAAATAAATTGCTTTATAGAATTAGGCATAGCCAACCTCTCAACTGTCCCAATTTTGGCTCAAAATGTTGCTCTTCCCCTAATAATCCCTCCATAAAATAGCAATTTTGGAAGAAAACATGGAGGGTTTACAATTAAGAAATAACTGTAATAATCAAAGTTATAGATTACTTGAAATGCATGTAGATTCTTTTATTTTGTCAGCTGCTCAAGGTAGCAGTACTAATATTAAAGTGTCCCTTCTTTGACAGGTAGCAGCTGTATTGTGTGTCTATTTTATATTTTTGCATCACATTTTGGTCCATTTTTCATAAAATTGTGTTTTTGGCAAATTAGTGACAAATCACTAAAGACTGAAGTTAGAAAATGACAGACATTTGAGTTTCAGATTTTATACCCTTCAGAAAATTCATACTAATGCAAGACATATTCTATTATCTTTCTAAGTTTATTAGAGCAATATTTAAAAATTGTCCTTATTGTTGTGCCTTTGTCCCACTTCTGTGTATGGCTTTGTCCAGATTTCTTGCTCTTGAGGTTGAGAGGTATGACAAATGTGTCAGGGCCATCACAGTCAGCCAGAGAGACTTCAAATTGTGACATGCTTGTTGCACCCCACTCCCCCATGTAGTGACTCTGGATGTGTCCAAGCAAGGCAAGGAGTAGTTGTATCTACCTTGGATGGGGAGGACACACTGCATAAGTACTACAGTGGCTTTTCATCTGTCCTTGATTTTGCAGAATGGTCTGGTTTCTGTCATATTTTTGTACTGTTGATTTATGTTTATTACTCAGATTTATGCTTATTACTCAAAGTGCCTGTTGCTCTGTGTTTAAGTAGCAATGCTTTAATGACCATAAGGTAAGCTTGTCTGACATCGTAAGATGCAAATAAGCTTTAATAAGCATACTGTTAAAGAATTGCCAACATTGAAAGCCTTTCTGTTGTTGCCATGCAGAGAATACTTGACTAGATAATGTATAAGCCTTGGGTATTAAAGGACAGGATTCCATTATTTTAAAAAGCTCATTACACTTGTTGGAGACTTCCAGTCATCTCTACAGACTTTACCCGTAAACTAAACAGAATGCCAATCATGTGTGGTCCATAACCTGTACAGTAATCCTTTAAGCAATGTATCTTGAGCTTGTTTCTTGTTTGCTTTTCATTTTTTACTTTTATCATGTTTTCCCCATGAAACAAGTTGTCAGGCAGCAGGTCTTTTTTGGATAAGAAACATTTTTACAAGTGGGGGCATCACATAGATTTCTACTTTCAGCATGTTGCTTGGTACTTTAATAAAGCTGAATATATTATAATTAGAACTGCAGTGCAAGGGGAAGTGGTTTGAGTTGAGTGCTTCTGGTTTTTCTTATACTTGATTTTGACTGGCATTCCAGTAATGTATTTAAAAAGTAATTTATTTTTTCATGCCTCACAACCTTTTGTTTCCATCTAGATATTAAGTAAGCTGTCATGCAGCCAATGCATTGAAATATTTTTATTCTTCTACACTTATTTTTGTCTTGATTGGACTTTCATAATGATGGTTTGCCACCCAGGGCAGCGTATTTAATTAAAGTTATTTTTTTGTGGTTTTGTGCATAGCCCCTCCCCTTTATGGTTGACCACACCCCTTCCCTTTGACCCCACCCATTCAGCATCTCCTGCAGCCCCCCTGTGATTTGAAGTCACCAGCCACCACTGTATAGTCTACACCTGGGTTGATCACATTTGAAGCTGTACTCTGGTCCTCTGGAAACTACACTGCTGTCTTCTTTCCATGGTAACTTCTTGTCGTGTATTATGAAGGTTAGCATTAAGTGGTGTTGCCTGTATCATTTGCTGTGCACTACTTTTAAAACACCACAGATCTTTATGTGTCAGTAGTGATTAGAATTATTACATTGTCATCTTACTGACATTACTGTTGAGAACATTGACAAAATACAGATATTACATCAAATCAAAGAACAGATACCCTAACAACTCATTACCTTCTAAATAGATCAGTCCCTTTTCCTTTCCCAGGCTCACTCCTTATCACAGCCTCTGTTCCTAACAAGCAAAGTATCCATTTAATTTTTCTCCTTCTCGTCCCAGCTACTCCCCACTGCCTTCCACAACTCTCTGACATGTATATATTTGCATCAAATATGAAGATAGTTTTCCCCCTCATCACATCTCTGACATGGGTCAAGGTCAGTAATCACAGTTCTGTTTACTCTTTGTGCTGTTTTCTATCATAAGCTCATCTAGTTGCCTCAGAGCTAAGCAATACTACCCAAGATTTTTTGCACCATCCCTTCTCATTCCAGTCCCTATGATTCTTACTCCATCTTTCCTTTAACTGTGCTAATCATGCCACTCCTCAGATCTTCTCAATGTTCTTATATGACACCTTCTCCCGCTTTCTTTATTGTATTATACTCTATTTGTTAGCCAACCCCATGGTTTACAGGGATAAAGCCCTGATTATGGCCCAGGTGACCAGAGTTGAATTAGCGTCTGAAGCACTTGATGAACTGGCAGGGAGGATGGGCAGGGGCAGGGTGTGAGCTAAGTAGATTCTTCAAGTTCTGCTGGAGACTAAGAATGTGGAAAATAGCTGAGTTGGGAGGAGTAAGAGGCTCAGGAAACATGGCCACCAGAGGGCCAGGGGCACCATTAGAAGAACCATCAGTATGTCACCTTTGAATTCCTTCTACCGTTATATCACAGTTCAAAAAATAATACATAAATAAGTTGAAGACTAAAGGAAAATTGGGACTTTTCTTGGAGACGAAGACCAAGGAAAATAATGTATTCTCACACCATCAACACATGCCAGTTGTATCTCCTAACACCTTGCATCTGGGAGAGCTGCCCTCTTTGCCCCATCCTACATGTGTCTCTTTGGGGCAGACATATTTTTGTCAGCTGCACCTTATGACTTGCACTACCTACAATGATTCCATCTTGCTGGGAAAAAGCAGTAGGGACTAGTAAAAAAGCCTTGTCACTAACATATGCAAGTCTGCTGGCTACCACTGTGCTGCATACTTCAGCCTGACCACTAATGGTAACCTCAACCAGGGGAGCAGTATCATTATTAACAGAGTTTTCTAGATTCCCTTTCTTCCCATCAGGCAGTTTAGAGGAAGGTAGGGGAGCTATAGGAAGGCAGCCTTGAAGCTGATGTTCATCTGGGACAGAGAACCAAAAAAATATTTTCCATGGCATCATCCCCTTACGTTTTCCTTATTGTCCACTATTTCCTTCCTTTCTGTGTAATGCCTGCCTCACTACTGCCTTTACCAGGTCATATTTCAACTATTCCTACGTTAAACCTCTAAATTCCTAATTCATTTATTTCAAAGTCATCAACCTTTGATTTTATTTTTACAGTGCCTTTCTTTTTCCATCTCCTCCTTGCACTTGCCTACCATTCAACATAGGGAGGGTTTGGCATGATGGTTAAGGTATTAGAGATACATATGACAGGGTCTGATACTGATTTCTAATTATTGGCTAACCTTGCAATAGTCTGCAGACTGATAGCCTAATATGTACCTACGGACTGTCTAATTCAACCCTTCCTGCATATCACAGGTCTCAGCAGTTGCAGGTTTCTACAAATCGGCTTCATTTCATTCTTTCCTGTTATTATATAAGCTTATTTAAGAACCTCCATTTCCTTTTTCACATTGCCAGCTCAGATGCTGTCTCATCTCACCCAAATCCAGTACCTTCCCATCCTTTCATCTCACTTTCCAAATCCTTCCTTTCCCAAACCTAGTCCTGTTTCCACTCCATTTGAATCTATCACATATCCTTTGAATTGCCTCTACCATTATATCACAGTGGCAGACACAACTGTCTCACCTAATAAAAAACTGTGACTAAATAAATGCTCCTATGCATATATGATTGTATACTCCCAGTAAATCCACTGCCCTTCGTCTAAATATGTTATTCATACTTTGCATTCTGTTTTTCTGCTGGAATTTGTACACTTACATTTATATCAACATTTTCTTACTAACTTGTACTTAATGTATCTTTGTGTGGAGCTCTTCTCCCCGGGTCTCCACTGAAGAGGGACCTGTGTCCAGTCAGATTTTCCTGGTAAACAAATGTAAATAAATAAATAAATCATTTTTCCTATACCCACTTTTCCCTACAAATAAATTCTTTCTCCTAGTTTGCCCTTGTAGACACATTTTTCAGCTTCTATATCCACCCCATTCTTTTATTCTTACTGTTCCTTCCACTCCAGAGAATTAATTTCATTGGATAATGCCTGTTCACCACTTATTTTCCCCCAAAAGTAAATTATTTCTTATTTTAGTGTATGGAATTGTATCACTGCCCTGTTTTCAAACCCAAACCATCTACGTTCCTCTAAGATTCCTTGAAACTTTTACCTACATTTTTCAACAGCTATGTGCAGTAATTTAGAACTGGGTGAAAGACTATCTGCTTCATTTGCACTCTCAAACCATTTTAGTACTATCCTCATTGTCCAAGTTAAAACCTGCACCCCCAGTAATAAACAATGTTGTGGCAATGGGGCATTTCATTGGTCCCATCATTACAATATCCTCTGATGTTACACACTCATCAACAGCCTTAAATGGATTTAGAATACAGTATTTTACCACATTAATGATCATCTCTTCAAAATTAGTTTTGCTTAATAATTTGAACATAAGCTACCGTTTAACTATATTAAAGTTTCAAAGTTTTCCATCTCAAACCAGTCCATATACTCTAGTAACACTCTTCAGTAGTCAGTTTAAGATCTCCATTCCGTATAGCTTCCCTGCCCCAAGCTCAATGAAGTTCTGAGACTCCTTCAAACCCTTTAGTCCATACCCTGGCAAATATTGTTCCATCCTAGTCCACCAGTGGCATGGGACAACACTTGAAAGGGTTCTATCTCCATTCTCACCCTTTCTGTAGTACCCTCATTGTTAGTTTCACCACTGTATCCAGAAACCTTTCTCACCTTCTTGCCCTCTTAGTCCACTTAGTTCTGCTCTGCACTAACATAGGTTCTTTTCCCCATCTAATAATCCTTCAATCGTCCTTCTGATCTTTCAGGTTCCATGCCAACACTACACCCCAGCCCCAGGCACAAAAATGGGAAAAACGGGTGTGGTTGGATGGATTTTCCCTCCCATTACAGCCTGCCTCACACACACACACACACACACACACACACACACACAGTTTCCTATCTAATTATTCTTGTACTCCTTTCATTCTTACACTGTAACCTACTTCCTGATTCAGCATTCAAATGTCTTAACTGTTAACCATTTTTTCCTCCCTCCTGTCAAACTCCCCATCTTTTTTTCTAGCTTCTCATTTTTCACTGGTTGGAGGTCTGCTCTGTAACATTGTATCACTACTTTAAGCATAATTTCTTTTTCAAGAGCACCTCCTTCTCTGGCCTTCCTTCAGGATATGAACCCTCAATTTTGTATTAAAAATTGCTTTTTTAATGCAGAGTTTGAATCTTTCCAGCATATTTCCATCAGGCCGTGGAAAAAGCCCTTCTCATTCACAAATCTTGTATTAATTTTGCAGTCATTGTTCTATTACTCATATAATGCAGACATTTTATGTCTTTTCATTTTGCCATATATTAGTCAATGCCCATGTCTGTTGCTGCCTTTAGTCCACATCTTCCATCTCACCTACTCCTATATTCATCTTCAGTCTATTTCTCTCCTTCCTCTATCCACCATTCTACTCGTCTTCTGCTCTTCACCAAATGCCTGCTCTAGGCTTCTTCATCCTTCCATCTCACAACTTCATCAGTAGTAAGGGAATGTATACAAATGTTATCAGAATCAGCTCCTCACAGACTCTGTGGTAATGTCTCTGCCTCAAAGCATCAGGGGTAAGTCCTGATGTTCGGTCACTGTTGGTGTGGAGTTTGCATGATCTTCCCACATCTCTGAGCATTTCTTCAGGAACTCATGTTTCTTCCATTTCCCCTCCCAGGAATTACTACTTAATCTCTGGTTTCCCCCATTTCCCTTTTCAAAAATGCTCATTCATTAGGTAAACTAAACTGTCCAGATATATATCTACTCCTGCCCTTGTGGCCCCGGCTGTTGTTGAAGAGGCTCTGAGGAACAGTTCACTTAGCTAGTTAACAAATTAATAAATTATTAACTTATCTGCTCTCTTACACTGGGGTTTCTCTCTGTATTTATATATCAGGTGTAGTCCTTTTTCTCAAAACATAGCTCACTGAGAGCTATGTAACTCAGATTCTCTAAACGAGTATTCCACTGACTGAGTACTGAAGCTTGTCAAGTCTAGTTTTGTCAATCACATTTTGGTTTGAAAAGACCAGTGCTCTGTATGGTGATCAGACTGTTCCTCCTTCTCTTCATGATAGTGCAATCTTGGAGTCAGCATATAAAAGTAACAGGACTTGCAGGGGGACATCATATTTCAGCCCATTAATGTTTAAGTTGACAAATTAATGTGGCATATTAGCTTACAAGCTGAGTCTACCTAATGAACAGTTTAAACTGATGATTTTATATTGGATAGTATGCTGTTGGCAAAATGCACCAGAACCCTTAAACCCTTCTGTCATCTGAAGCAGTTCACACATACTTCAATGACTATTTTTTTCATTCTTTAAGCTCCTTACTTTGCTTAACTCCTCCTTATTTATCTTATATGTCCACTTTTCACCACTTTCAATCATGTTTCAGTATTTCCTTTGCTTCCATCCCACTGTCTTCAAGCACTTCTGACCAGATTGCAGCATGCTGCTTTGTCTCTGCTGTGCCACTGGTGAAGTTGACTCTGCTTTGATCCTTAGTTTATGTAGACAGACCCATTCTCACTTTTCCAATGTTTTCTGTGGCATCCAGGTCACTGATACTTTATTTCTCCTGACCCATCTTTTCCTGTGGAAGACTGCCTTCTCTTCAACTCATGTTTATTTTGTGAGAACCCTAACTATTCATCTTACCTACAATTAAGAAGTATATTCCTGGGGCTCTATTTTTAAAAGCAAGATCCATTGCCCTCTTTCCTAGACAAGAACTGTCCTGTCTGGATACACTATCCGTGTTCCCGTGCTAGCCTGTGTCAGTCACCACATTCTTTTGCTCGATTTGTTTTCTGCTACAGAATGCTAGAAAAGAATCTTTGGTCCAATTGACTTTATTCTCCTACCCATTCTCATTAATTCTCTTTCATTGTCCAGTGCTTTATTTTTTAATAATTTACTTTACGGATTATTTGCTTGAGTCCATGTTCCAGCAACCTAATAGTTTCAGTTTCCCCATCTTACATGCCCTATCCAAGACAGACTTTAGGTGTTCAGACCACCATGGTATTTCATCAGTTCTTCCTGTAACCCCACAAATACATCAAGCCCCCCCCCCCAATTCTGACTGGCATGTCAGACATATGAATTGTTTTCTTCTTGCTGTAGTTTTTTTTTCATGCTGCTTTACTCCTTCCTGAAAATGCTGAACCTATGTTTCAGGACTTCTATTTTGAAAAGAGCATGCTTGGTATTAAAAGGCTCTACCTCTACCTTAGTTTCGTTGGCACTTTCTGCTTCTTCCTCAAATCCTATAATGTCTTCCATCAGATCTCCTACCCAAGAGCCAGCCCCACTTTCCCACTGCTATTGCTTATGGGTTACCATTTTCACCAACTTTCCTATTCCATTAGATAATACACCACTACTATATAAGACTCAATAAACTAGAGCAGACTTGAGATGCTTCAATATGATACAGCTATCGTGTTACAAGCTTATGAGCACCACCTAGTGATCATTTAGTTCCTTATATGCTCCTGCTTATGTAGAGGTATGACCCCTGCTGCCTTCCAGTTTTTGGGCACATCTGCACTGGCTAGTGATCCACTGAAAGATCTCCATCAGGACATGTCCACCAGCACACGGCTCAGATGAGGACACCTTGGAGTCACCCTGCCTGGTCTCTTCTCTTTATCTTCCTGTTGTATGTACGGTTTCCTCTCTGCCTTCCCACTCCCTATGCTGGTGTCTGTCTACTGCTATCCCACTTCTGCCCTACCTCTATCCTAGTATGGCATCTTGCCCTTCATCTTCTTTTATGAAGACAAAACTGAAGTACCTATTCCGTACCTTTATCCATTTCCCATTTCTTCTGTAATCTCCTTGACATCCATTTTCAGCCTGGGCAAGTTCATCCTTTCCTTTTTTTCACACCTGAAAGGAGCTTTGTCTCCCTTTTTGACTCCTTCTTCCAGCTCCACTTTGACTTAAGTACTTGTCTTTACCTACTTCATCACCCTTATGTTTCCCTTTTTTACTGTGTATTTTTCTCTCCTAAGCTCTCTCTCTTCTATTTTATATACTACTTTTCTCCATTCATTCATATTGATACTTATCCATATTGGCTTTCTCCTCTTTTTCACTTTTTGTCTTCTCATCAAATCCTTGACCAGAGCCCATGTACTTCATCCTCAAAGCATTCACATATATAGGTTGGTCATCTCCTCAAACTACCTCCAGTGCCTAAGCTCAACATTGACCTTCTTTGTTAATTAAGCACATTCTGACCCCCCCCCCCCCAAATACCACACCATTGTCTATCATTAGCTTCTTGCCCTTGATCAGTATGGGTTAACAGTGCCTTCACTTGAATTTTCCTGACAAAATACTTTGATTAGGGTCATATTCAGAATCCCATTATTTCTGGCATAGTCCCAAAAGAATTGGCTGATATCTTCATAACCGAATGCCTCAGTCACTTCCCTTGCACTCTGCTGCCTCTGTCTGCTCCTGACATATTTGGAACACTGCACCAGTTGAACCCTCTCCTCTTTCCTTATAATTTTAACCCTTCTTATCCCACTGTGCCTCTTTATTCTCTCCTACAGTCTTTCAACCTTTCTTTCTTCACATCTTTAGTAGCCAGTGTGGTCTGTCAAGTGACAGATCCCCACCTTTTTTCTCAGAAATACTAAATGGAGAACTTGAAATATTAAATAAACTTATGGCATCTAATAATTAGCAAATACAAATTTAATACCATATGTGACTTTTGCTCTAGGTAAGAACAGTTCTAAGGATCATAATTCTCTTGTTTGCCATGGCTATATTAATGACATTTGGGGTATGTAGTAACACTGTCATCCTTGCCTTCTGTAAACTCACAGTGTCCAAGCCGGAAGCTGCATACAACTGAATTACAGCCTCTGCCCATCAGTGTTTTCTTACCAAATGCATGGCCATCAAGTTCTGGCTGTTTTTAACTGGTGCAGACAATTTTTACAAGCCAAATGCAAAAGTGCTCCTCGATGCAGTATCACATGATATCACATAATACACTTTTGGTCAGATCATGACACCTTGTAGCTACCCCCTATTGGGAGTTCACTGCCCCCCAACAGGTAAGTGCACGTGTGTGTGTGTGTGTGTGTGTGTGTGTGTGTGTGTGTGTGTGTGTGTGTGTATGTGTGCAAGTGAATGTGTGTATGTACACGCATGTGCAAGCACACGTGTGATGTGTGTGTGTGCACGCTTGTGTACATGTGTATATGTGTGTGTGCATGCATATGTGTATGTTTTTGTAAATGTATGTGTGTGTGGGTGTGTGCATGGACATGCGCATGTGCACATATGTGTGTATGTAAGTGCATGTGTGTGCATGTGCAAGCATGCATGTGTGTTTGGTTCCCCTTCACAATCTCGAATTATTGAATGCTCGAAATTCAGTAACTCGAGACTGTAAAGTCAAACCAACAAAAATCCTGAAACGCACTAAAACAAAAAACCCCGAACATACAGAACACATACACCACACAACACGCACACTATACAACCCACATCACATAAACTACAAGCCCTACACTACATGCACGCAGGGGGGGCAAGCTCCCCTGTACCCCCCATGTGGGGGGTACACCCCCCCACACCCCCCTACTTATATATTCTAACTCTGAGATCGCACTAAGACACAAAATAAAAAACACCACACAGACATTTTACACCGCCTCGCACACGCACACACACACAATTACAGATACATCTAACACTTACACTTATACTCCCACCTCCCTACCCAAACCCACACACACAACTTATAAAACACACACATACACTCACTTACCTTCATTTCCGTAAAACATCCCAACTCACACACTTCCCATCCTGTAACTGACATGCATAAGCGCGAATTTGAGATATTTGAATTCACGCTAATGCAGATTCGCACTTATGGGTTTTAGAGTTTACAGTCTCGAGTTACTGAATTTCGAGCATTCAGTAATTCGAGATTGTGAAGGGGAACCGTGTGTTTGTGTATAGTGTGTATACACATGTATGCATATGTACATATGTATGTGCGCACACACACAAGTGTGTCTCTATGAACATAGAGACACTTGTGTGTGCATCTTGCATTCAGCAATGTTATTCCTCGTATCTGGAACTCATTTTCCTGAAGTACCAGTCATGTGAGTCTGTCATCTCCTCTGAGCAAAATCTTTCATTGTAAAAGAGGAACTCCTGTCACTGTCATGATATCACTATATGTGATAGATGCACCACGTTTCATCGCTATATCTGCAAATGACTATGCCAGAATTGGTAATCATTCATCCTCTGCAATGCTGCCTTCCAGGTTTAATGTTTTATTTTGTCAGGGATAGACTAATTAGATGTAACACTGAATGGCCATTATTTATCAATATGGTTGTTGTTATTTCTCTGAAGCCAGACATTACTCTAAATGAAGGTTATAATATGCTATAAAATAAAACAGTAGTCTCAAAAGACAACTGATTGAGACCAGCAATAAATGACAATTAAATATTTCCTCCAGGTTTCAATATAATCAGAACTGACAAAAACAAAAATGTGGTGCAGCATTTCAGTTATATACAAAATTCTACTTAACATAACCCTACATCCCTGTCGTCCCTCCACTTTCGAGAATGCAGAAATACTAATTGCACATCTAAAAATGAATAACAATAAAAACATCTACATTATCTTACACATTCCCCAGGCAACAACACATCCACTGTGGCAGAAATTCTGCTATGGTTAAATAACAGCATTACCCAAGAAACCATTATTATTGGTGATATAAACTTACACTGGAATCAAAGTAACATACATCTATGTGGATTCACACAACTAGTAGATGTTGCCACAGAAATAAACAATAAAACAAACAAGGAATCCACTCTAGACTTCATCCTTGCAAACATAGGGACCTTACCAGACATTATCAGTGATCAGCTGCTAATTTATGCCATCAGACAGCAAATACATAGCTTGAAACAAATAAATAATCTATAAACAAGTTCACAGCCTAACAAACTTAACACAGAAACTTCAAAATAACATTTAAACAATATAACTGGAACATCCTGAAAACATTGCCTTTAAAAGAAGCAGTGTTCCATTTTAACCAAGTTTTCTCAAACATAATAGATGAACATGCACCCTTTTTAATTATATCAAACCCAGCTCTATGGCTAACTAGATCCACTAGGCATCTACTTTGACAGAGGGATCTTGCTTTGAAAATATGGTCCAAAAAACTAGAACCAGGCCACCCTTGAAAAAGTAAGACACCTGAGAAATCTTATAAAACAGTACATTAAATGACAATAAAACTTCTTATTTTTCCAACCTGCAGATCAACAATCAAAATAGCACCAAACAGTTCTGGTCTACAATACAAAACTACTCCAGTGAGGAAAAACCACCAGCCCCCCTTCAAATATTAACCACTCAAATAGTATTGCCACTCAGTTCAACTCCCACATTATTAACTCAGATTCTCTCTCTCACCAGATTGATAAGCTTGACCCTCACAATCCCAATAGCTCAAAATAATAATACACTACAATTTAACTTCAAGCCAGACACCACTTCATTAATTAAAAAACACCTACTAAACCTAAAACCAAAACAAAGACCACTGAAAATATTCCTATAGAATACATTAAAATTGCAGCTGAAGTGAAAGGTCTCCTGTCTCCATCTTTATCAACAGATTGATAACAGAAAACAATGTCCCAGAAAGCTGGAAAAAATCTTTCACAATCTCTCTTCAAAAAGGTGACAACTCCACTGACCTAACTAAATACAGGCCATTTGCCATATTATTGTGTCTATCTAAAATTCTTGAAAAATGTGTTCACTTTCAACTCCTACAATAATTTAACAGCCACAACCAACTCTCGGTCATGCATCATGGTTTCTGCCCCAGCCACAGTACCACAACTGCCTTCCTCAACTTTACCAATAAAGTTAATTACTACAGAAGCCACAGAAACAATGGCTAACTAGCTTCAACCATCTTCCTCAACTTGTCTAAAGTATTCAATACTGTATCTCATCAAAAACATCTCTGTGAACTTGCCTCCCTGGGACATAATAACTTATCCCTTCCCTGCTTTCTCAGCTGTGTATTACATAAACTGGAAGCTGTAAAATGGTGATATGAATTCTTTCCTTTCCTACCAGTTAAAGTCAGAGTATCCCAAGGATCTATCCCTCCAGTTTGACATCTTTTTTAATAAACTGCACACTGCTACCAAAAGAAGCAACCTTTATCCAATGTGCAGATTATGCCATGCTCATCTGCTCAGGTATGACAACAGATAGTCTCCAGAACATCACACAGCAGGCATTCCTTTTCATGGAATCCTGGCTGTCTAACTCAGACCTACTTCACAATGCAAAAAAATTCTAATTCTCTTTACCCTCAAACATTACTCTGAACAAAAACAAACATTCCAAACTCTATCATGAAACAATACAACAAATGAAACTGTGCCCCAGACTAAACTTCTAGGGGTATTACTTAATGACAATCTAAGATATGATAAGCACATACTACAAGCCATAAAGAAAACCCACAAAAAGCTAAGATTCCTCTACAGGACCAACAAATTCTCACAAATAGCACCAGAAGGTGCAAAGCTAAAACCTATCTACTCCCATCCATACTTCTCAATTGTACAGATTTTGTAGAATTTCAAGATTTTTTCATATTATTTTTGGTCTGTTTCTCATAAAACTGTGGTTTTCTGTCAAATCACTCGTAAAAGTTTGAGGCGTATAATCAGAAAATAATGACAGACATTTGAGATTCAGACTTTCTACCTTTCAGAAAGTTCATGCTAATGCAAAACTTGTTTGTTATTCTATCAACTTTATAAATTTCTTAGAACAATATTTAAAAAAATACCCCTATTTTTCAGCCTTTGCCTCCCATTATTTATGGCTTTGTCCAGATTTCTTGCTCTAAGAAGTTGAGAGGTTTGCTCCCATCCCTCCTCTACACATCACCAATCTTTACCATTCTTAATGTCACAGTCAAAACAAAATTGTACTCATATTATTACAAAATAGTAAAACTTGCGGTTAATAACTCCTAGTCAACAGATTACTGTAAAGCTCTAAAAGACCTAGACTGGCTGGAACTACCACAATACCTATCCTACTACCAACTATTAACTGCCCACAATCTAATATACTGCCCAGACAAATGTCCATCCTTAAAAAAAATTACAACCACCACACCCTATATTCCAAAAAAAAGTCCTTCCTACACACAACAAAATCTAACAACACAGCTGGCTTATCCCTATACCACTACCATGTCACCAAGCTGTGGAACTCCATGCCATTTGTCCTAATGCTCATGGACAAGAAAAGCGCCTTCAAATCAGCATTAAATCTATACCTTAGCAATAATTGGCTATGCCCCTGCACTAATCCTGGATAGCCTAAAGCACACCCCATCTATATACTTACACCCTATACTAAAAACCCCATCATCCATTTGCAACCTAATCCCAAAGCATCTTCTCTACTTATCTTCTCCTTGCCCACATATATCCTCATCTCTCATCTTTTAAATACTGTTCAGTTAAAACCCACCCATACTACTTTCTCCTTACAGTATATACGTCATACTGTGTCATCACCACTGTACCTACCCTTCTCTCATATCCTGTTTCTCTTATCTCTTCACATCTCCAATGCTCCTCATTCCACTGATACTTTTACCTTTTCCTGACTTTCCACTGCTCTACCTCACTTCTCTAGAATGGCTACTTTCCCATCTAAAAACACCATTATAACTTCTTGACCTTCTAACAAACATCGCTCTGAACTTTCTAACAAACAGAATTTTCCAGTCACTTCTACATCTACTTATTTTCCAACCTATCATAATACTTTTCAGCTTGACAGATTTTCCTAGAGTATGTCTAATTGCATTTGCTGGAATCAGATTTCCTCAGTAAAACAATGCCAAACATAAACCTGTTTACGCAAAACCTGGACTTTGCACATATGACTTTAAGTCCTTATTAACTGTATTCTCAGTGTTTGTATTCCAAACCATAATCTCTGTAAAAATGTTTCTCTCATTTTTTTCATATTTCAGTTTTATTTGTTATAAAAACATATTTTCTAAAATGATATGGAAATTTTCTCCCTGGTCCTCTGCTGAAAATGGATTTTATCCCAGTCAGACTTTCCTGGTAAACAAAACTAGAAAGTTACATAGATAAATAAATAAACTTCAAGTCACTCCGTAACAGATTATGTATCTGCCTAGTTGGACCTACCTCATAATTAAAATGCAATAGACAAATAAATTTTTTGTGTCATTTTTTTCATTGAAAAATCATTTTGCTTATGAAAATAGGTGACAAAATTATATTACACTAAATAAAGTCATAAAGTCTGGTAATGAAAAATGTCCCTATCCTTTGAAATGCTGTTTTATACAACACGGCGTGATAATCTATGGTACAGGCAGATAAGTTACCATTCTTAAACAAAAAAAAAATGTATTTGCTGCTAATTCGCATGTCTTGTTAGCTTGTTAGTAGCACATTGAATTTCTGGCAATAAAGTGTTTCGAAGAAATCTACAATTATACGTCAGCATGTTTGAAACAGATTTGCAGTACAACAAGATGAGGTAAACAATGTAGGTCAGATAATATGTAAAAATAAAATATTCCTGGATGGTGTAGCTAGGCATGCTATCAAACCTTTCCAGAAAGGTAGAGACAGTAATGGCATAGACAGCATTAGTGTATTTTATTACATGTTATTACAGATGTTATATGTTTCCCTGTTAAGAATATTGCAATAAGTTTGGAGTTTTGGGTGTATATATATGCATGAATTCAGCCTTAATTAAATCTGACTTGTGACTTAATAGGATGTGAGGCTGGTGCTGCTTTCTTTAATATAAATAACCATTAACCATAATTTTTTATATCATTTGTGCCCCTGTGACAGCTGACCACGGAGTTTCCCCTTGAGCAGACATTACGTTGTCCACTGGGGTTGTCATCCAGGCAGCCATAAGGGGGTTTTCTGCTCTCACTGGAAAATCAGAAATGAGAGCTTTTTCATTTCATGACATAACCCTTCTTCGTGTGGTGACATGAGCACTTGCATCACAGCAAGGATTGCCTATGCCCTCTAGTCTGCCGAGGTGTACCTCTCCAAATACGGCAGCAAGAACTTCTATCATGGGCTTTGGTGCCATGTCCGCATCTTCCTGAAAACATATCCCTGCACCATGACAAGCATCAATTGTCCAACTAAAGTCCTGTCATCAGGCAGAAACTGCACTCCCCACTCCTGAACGGGCACATCCCCACTCCTGAACGGGCACATCCCCACTCCTGAACGGGCACATCCCTATCTTCCCTGCTAGTGCAATCAGGTGTCCAAGCCAGTGGTTCATGCATAACCATGTGACCTTTCATTGATAGTGTTGAGGGAAAGACTAGAGACTGCAAACACAACTCCAGTTTGTAGAAGACAGACTGTGAGACAACTTGCATGAAAAATTAGATTGCCACTACAAAAAGTGTACATTGTATATGCCTAAGATTGCTATCGTGATTCTATAATATTCATTTGTGAATATTCAGAATGACTTAGGAAATAGATTGAAACATAGCTGCTTTTAACTGTTCAAGCTTCTTATTTGAAGCAGCAATTGACTAAGGCATTGGCCACATGACGTGTGTTACCCAGTAGCATTATTCGCAATATTTAAAGTTGTACTGATAATATTCTACATTCCCTTTTGAAAATAAAACTAATAATATTATTAGCATTAATGTATTCCTGTGATGCATTCCAATTGTAACACTGTTTTTGAATTGCGCTATTTTCTAAAATGTGAGAACATTTTCGCATACTAATAATGATTTATTGTATTAATTTAGCAAACTACATGGTTTGCAATAACTAAAATTTATTATTGTTAGGGCTTAGTTAAATCATTTCAATTAAGTTCTCAGCCTCTGGCATTTAATAAATCTGGTATTTACGTCAGTGAACCTGATTAATTTTCTCAGTGGCCTTCCTAACACAGGGGTAGGATTTGATGCAGTCTCTGACAGTGTCTGTCTCAGTCACTGTCAAAAGAATGTCAGTCTGTATGAAGTGCTGTCTGCTCACCAATTTCTAATTCAGCCTTATTCAGTCCTGAGCACTCTGCATTGTTCCTATGACCTCATTTGGTTTCATTATGGAATTTTAGATTAATTTCTATTAAACATTTCTAAACTCTATGCATTCTCCTCGGTGTATTTCTGACAGATTCAAGTAACATTTTAAACTGTCTTTGTCTTTGGGATGGCAGTAGGGTTATTGGTATCCTGTATTTCATTGCTCAAAAAGTTAAACTTGATTTTGTTTGAACAAATGTCTTATGTTTGTTCAACAGATCTAAGAGACTGTTTCTTATACATGGTGTGATCTTGGACCTTATCCTTCTCCACTCAAATTATTTTTTTTGTCCAGCTTGTGAATTTACTACCATCTGACTTCTCACTGTATCACAATTTTTTCAATGAAGGCAATGGCTTGACATGTTTGTTGCAACAAATCCTTTGCTTGAGTCTTTTTTCAGAATCTGAGCAATATGGTACAACATGTGATTTCTCAGATGTCTACAACTCTATCCCAGCAAAGCAAACTGTGCCCATTACATTCACTGTAATGGACCACCTCAAAATATTTTTCTTTTTTTGTGTAGCCAGACAAGCCCCCTGCAGTCCCCATACTCTCCAAACCATTTACCAGCTCCACTATCACGAAACACTGGACAAGTGAGAAGCTTCCCTAAACAGTATATAGCAGTCTCAGTAAAATGTTTATTTTGCTGTAACATGAGCAATGAGGTGATTTCAGAGCTGCTGTGCTCCAGGAAAACACAATGTTACTGAATAAGACTGGAACCTTACTTTTCAGCCCTAAGTAACTGTGCAGGTGATAATCCTATATCTTACGATGGTGTACTCCTGCATTCCAGCATAGAAAAGTAATAGCTCCCCCTTATCATTTGCTATAGTCTTCTTCATCACATTTTTTATCATTTGGACCACTCTGTCGAATTGTTCTGGGTATCTAGGAACCCCTGATTAATGCTTGAACTCTCACATATTCGTGAACCTTGAATTCTTGACTCATGATCTGCCAACCACTATCTAAAATTAAGATATCAGACATTGCATGACTCACAAATATGCTCTTAAGTATCCTTGTAGGCTCTCCTAGTTTAAGTACTTCTGGATACTTTGAATAGTAATCAACAAATATAGTGACGTCCTTAAATGGGAATTATGTTTCGCCCAACTAATCAACAAATATAGTGACGTCCTTAAATGGGAATATGTTTCGCCCAACTAATCAACAAATATAGTGACGTCCTTAAATGGGAATATGTTTCGCCCAACTAATCAACAAATATAGTGACTTCCTTAAATGGGAATATGTTTCGCCCAACTAATCAACAAATATAGTGACTTCCTTAAATGGGAATATGTTTACCAACTAATCAACAAATATAGTGACGTCCTTAAATGGGAATATGTTTCGCCCAACTAATCAACAAATATAGTGACTTCCTTAAATGGGAATATGTTTCGCCCAACTAATCAACAAATATAGTGACGTCCTTAAATGGGAATATGTTTCGCCCAACTAATCAACAAATATAGTGACTTCCTTAAATGGGAATATGTTTCGCCCAACTAATCAACAAATATAGTGACGTCCTTAAATGGGAATATGTTTCGCCCAACTAATCAACAAATATAGTGACTTCCTTAAATGGGAATATGTTTAGCCCAACTAATCAACAAATATAGTGACTTCCTTAAATGGGAATATGTTTACCAACTAATCAACAAATATAGTGGCGTCCTTAAATGGGAATATGTTTACCAACTAATCAACAAATATAGTGGCGTCCTTAAATGGGAATATGTTTCGCCCAACTAATCAACAAATATTGTGACTTCCTTAAATGGGAATATGTTTACCAACTAATCAACAAATATACTGACTTCCTTAAATGGGAATATGTTTCAGCCAACTAATCAACAAATATAGTGACTTCCTTAAATGGGAATATGTTTAGCCCAACTAATCAACAAATATAGTGGCGTCCTTAAATGGGAATATGTTTAGCCCAACTAATCAACAAATATAGTGACTTCCTTAAATGGGAATATGTTTCCCAACTAATCAACAAATATAGTGGCGTCCTTAAATGGGAATATGTTTACCAACTAATCAACAAATATAGTGACTTCCTTAAATGGGAATATGTTTCGCCCAACTAATCAACAAATATAGTGACTTCCTTAAATGGGAATATGTTTCGCCCAACTAATCAACAAATATAGTGACGTCCTTAAATGGGAATATGTTTCGCCCAACTAATCAACAAATATAGTGACTTCCTTAAATGGGAATATGTTTCGCCCAACTAATCAACAAATATAGTGACTTCCTTAAATGGGAATATGTTTCGCCCAACTAATCAACAAATATAGTGACTTCCTTAAATGGGAATATGTTTCGCCCAACTAATCAACAAATATAGTGACTTCCTTAAATGGGAATATGTTTCGCCCAACTAATCAACAAATATAGTGACTTCCTTAAATGGGAATATGTTTCGCCCAACTAATCAACAAATATAGTGACTTCCTTAAATGGGAATATGTTTCGCCCAACTAATCAACAAATATAGTGACTTCCTTAAATGGGAATATGTTTCACCCAACTAATCAACAAATATAGTGACGTCCTTAAATGGGAATATGTTTCGCCCAACTAATCAACAAATATAGTGACTTCCTTAAATGGGAATATGTTTCGCCCAACTAATCAACAAATATAGTGACGTCCTTAAATGGGAATATGTTTTGCCCAACTAATCAACAAATATAGTGACGTCCTTAAATGGGAATATGTTTACCAACTAATCAACAAATATAGTGACGTCCTTAAATGGGAATATGTTTTGCCCAACTAATCAACAAATATAGTGACTTCCTTAAATGGGAATATGTTTCGCCCAACTAATCAACAAATATAGTGACTTCCTTAAATGGGAATATGTTTCGCCCAACTAATCAACAAATATAGTGACTTCCTTAAATGGGAATATGTTTCGCCCAACTAATCAACAAATATAGTGACTTCCTTAAATGGGAATATGTTTCGCCCAACTAATCAACAAATATAGTGACGTCCTTAAATGGGAATATGTTTCGCCCAACTTTATTTCATGGCAGATTAAGTGTATCATGAGATATTATCTCTTCTGAAGAATTCTGGATATGAAATGTGTTACAGACTACGCATATCTGAAATATCTTCTAAAATTGACCAGCATTCCTTATGAATACATTATATCACATGCTCTGTCTTTCCCTTTTTCTATTTCCAGATGCCATTCATATATTTTGGCAAACAGTAACTCTGAGACAGTGCTATTGTTTGCATCTGATTGAAACATAAATGCCTGTATACAGTTGGATTACTCACTGTAGTTTTGACACAGCATTTGTATGTCTTTATGAATCGTTGATAGTTGATCCAGCCATCCTCTCAAGGTTCTCTCTAAGTAACTGCAAATCCCTCAAGTCTTGCAAACATTTCTCTGACATTTTTCCTCCATCACTGGTACCTGCAGTATGACCAATGATATTTCCAGGTCCTCATTCAAGAGATCTACAGTTTGTTCTCTTAATCAGACTCTTCTCAGCATACCTGTCATTACCGTCACTTTACCTTTCTTATATTGTACTGTCAGGTCACATTTCTATAAATTAACAAGCATTCTTTTCAATTGTTGAGGTGCCTTGTAGAAGGCCTTTTTGAAAATGTTCTGCAAGGGATTATGATCAGTGTCAACCCACCATGTGTTCCATATATGTGCTCATGGAATTTCTCATACCCATTAATAATGAATAGCATTTTTTTTTCAATTTGTTTGTATTTCATCTATGTATCAGGTTTGTTCTCTTGCATAAGCACTACCCCAATTCCATACTGACACTTGTAACACACCTAGTTTCATAATTTGATAATATCTCAAACCTGGTATCTAAGTTACAAGCTTTTTTAATACTCCAATGCTCCTACGTACTTCAAGTAAGTATTTTCAGCTGGTGCCATGCTATAGAAGCTTCATAAAATGTATTGCAATTGTTTGACATATTTTTATTATCTTTGCCAAGTAATGTACCATTTCCAGAAATTTCATTAGAGCTTATTTATCCTTTTGCTTAGACATTTGTTTGGTTTCCTTAAATATCGTTGACATACAAAATCTCATAAATCACTTGCTTGTGTTAGAATGAAACAAGTGACTCCCTGAAACTATTTTGCTCTGTTTTGGGGAGGGAGCATCACATCCTAGAAGGTGCACACTTATTTTTAGCTCTACCATTACATTACACGTAACAGTCACCTTTCATAGTAATGTAAGCAAGGAAATAAAATACCGGTAATCGTATTATGATCATAGATCTCACATTCTTTGTTAGCTAGATTTAGATCTTCCAAAATTAGAATGTCACCTACGTACTTCAGACTGGTTACTCAAATATGGCATTTGCTTCTGTTTATATTTAGATTATATTACTTAATCTGTTTTGCAGGTAGATACATTTTGTGTCATGCTACTGCTTGCTTTGACCAATATCAACAAATCATCAGTGATGCTCACCACACTATCCAGACAGATTATCTGTGTTATGAACACTTCTGAAGCTGAAGAAATACCAGAGAGTTGCTTGAGAAACATATGTCTTCTCAGTGGCATGTTAAATGTACAAAGTTTTGAGTTTTTCTCATCTACGATACTCTACCAGAAATTCAGTTTAGCATTCAACAGAGAAAAATGTTTTACATTGAAAATAATGGACATAGTGTCTTCATCTGTTAGAAATGCATAATGCTCTATTTGATCACATTATTCAAATTCTGTGAGTTAATACAGATTCTAAGTTTGCCCCATTTCATTTCAACGACTACACAGTTAACCCAGTCATTAAACCCATTAAGTGTTTTAATATCCTATCCTTCATTCAACTACTTATAGAGGAAGTCAGCTCAGGAAAACTTCTTAAATGCTTACTGGGCAATCAGTTAAAAAAATCAATAAACACATTGCTAATATTTTAATCAGAACTAATCAGAAACTCTGCAAGCTTTAAAAAAGTTGCATTCCTCACACTCAGTACCAGGAAATTGAGCTAACTCACATCTGCTATCTTTATTCTTTCATTGCAAATATTCTTACCATGTTAAAACACACTATTATACATAAACTAAACTTGGAATGTAATATAATAGCTAGACTCACTGTCAGTCATCACAGCAAAATGCACTACTGTGCATCTCCGCATAGCCTCCAATACTTGGAGTATTATACTTAGATGACCTTCCTTAATCTTACTGAAAGTTGCCAAAACTTCTCTACTTATCATTTCTTTTAGAACCTGCCTGATGAGTATCTTTTTGCCAGTCTTGTGCTAATCTGCTTTATAATTTATTTATTTATTTGCATTTTGTTTACCAGGAAAGTCCACTGGGCCAAGAGAACCCATTTTCAGTGGAGGTCCAGGCAGAAAAGCTCCACAATACAAAAAATTAACAGTTTGATTTACAAAATTGAAATTACAAATAATAAGTATATACAAAGTGTAAAGAGAAACCTATGAGTGAAATTAACAAAAGTATATTCTAAACAATGGTATAATTTGAACAATCAGCATAAAGTAAGGATCTACATAACTTACTGTGTCTATAATCTCTATACAGTAGTAGTACTATCTCACACATGAACAGTGTTGACAAGAAATAGGGTGGCATATATATTCTAAAGGGGCATGGTGTAAGTACACCTCCATCATGAGGAAAGGTGGTTATGAGGGTAGATTTTGAAATAGGTGAGATTTTGAGATGTTCTAACAGATAGAGGCAGAGCATTCCAGTTCTTGGCTATTGAGGATGATTAAAGAAGCTGGTTGTGTGTGAGGTTAGGTTTGTGCTTCTGATCCCCTGATCTAAGGGGCCTGTTTGGGTGGTAGTAGTCTTGGGGTTTGAAGAGTATTTTGTGAGCTGTGGTTAGTTGCAAGCAGGAGAGGTAGTTTGGTAGTTCTAGCCATTTTGGTGATTTAAGAGCAGTGCAGTGATGGAGTATTTAGAGTTGGTTGCACATTTGACAGTTTTATTGTAGCATGTCTCAAGTTCGGATTTAGAGGAGCTATGAATATTGGTAAGTTGAGGGGCACCATAGATCAGAGAGGATAGTAGGTATGTTATGGCTAGGGTTACTCTTGTGAATGGGCCTAGGAAGTACTTATGTCTATAAAGGATTCCAGGTTTAAGATGTGTTTTGTGAATATTGTGTTGTATAAGCAGGTTGAATTCCATGTGTTCATCAATAATGACTCTGAGCAGTTTTGTGTGGTTGACGACTTATATTAAAGACTTACTATGCGAAAACATGGTGAACTCAGTTTCATTTAAGGGGATTGTTGTTTAGGGGTGAAAAGTATGATGTGGGTTTTATTTGGGTTGAGGGCTAGGTGGTTGTTGTGCATCCAGGATTCAGTGCAGGAGAAGGCCTTTTGAGTTAGTAGAAGTAAGTCAGAGATAATATTGGCAGAGGAGACAATAGTAAATGACAGATCCTTGATACAGTGATGGGAAATTATTTATGAATATGCTATATAGGATTGGTCCCATTATGGATCCTTGGGGAATGCTGGTGGGGATGCTGAGGAAAGAAGGGATGGTGTTTTGCCATCTGACAGCCTGTTGTCTTTCATTTAAGTAACTAGAGACCCAGTTTAGTGTGTGGATGGAAAGACCAATCTTAGAGAGCTGGGTGATGAGTAAAGGGTGAGAAACAGTGTCAAAAGCTTTGGATAGGACAAGGAAGAGAGAGGAGACAATTTTTGCAGCATCACAGGCTCTGTTTACTGTATTCATAAAGGAGAGAAGGGCAGCTGCAGTACCATTGCCATAGTACTGCAACTGTACTACAAAGTATTAATTCTTTCATTAAGGCATTTAATATTCTCGGAAGTGATTACCCTAAACTTTATTTTGTACCCCTAGGAGACATCTTTGAGAAGTCATTTTTCCATAATAATGTGAATGTCCCTTTTAGCATTTCCTGCCATACTGAGCTAAATGCAATAACTTAGAAGTGGAGAGAAAAAGGCGGTATTAAAATTGTGGGAACAAATCATGAAAGATGAGCAAGTGTTGAGCTAGGAAGAGGTGATGCTGAAGTTTATTCTGCATCAGTGGGACAGTGAGTATTACAGAAGGCTGATATAGTTACCGACAACAACAAATATGATTTAAATTCCATCAAAACAACATCATGCAGTTATCATATGGTTAGCAGAAGAGAGGATGTAGCAATGGGTATAAAATAACAATACCATCCTTACAAATACTGCTCCAAGATGAGAATATTAAAGAACTCTCAAAGGTAAAGTAAAACTTGGAGACTCTGTATGGAATAGCCATAACTGAGAAACAATTGGAAAAATATGCCTGACCCCAAAGAAAGCACTGCTATCAAGGAAATGCAGGATATTGGTCTGGAAATGTTTGCATAAATACTTGCATACCCCTAAGAAAACTGGCATGTATGCTTCCAGTGGCAAAAAGCATCTGCTGGAGATGTGGGATAAATAATTTGGAGACTAGCATAATCTATTTTGGGGATAGGGAGCTCTGTGAAGACATCTTTCACAGGCAGCTCCAGAGACATGCAAAGTCTTGTTTGCCTAGCAGCACATGTCCGCTGACATACTTCAGGCCCAGGCTACTGCCACTGAGAGCCAGGGAGAGATGGTTAATGTACTACAGGGTATACGTGAGAAAATTCACCAGTACTTGTGAATGGTGGAGGCAAGGGACAATGCATAGTATGATTGCACACATGGCACCCATGTCAGGTTCATCTGTACAATAGCAGAGACTTCCCAGACTAGCAAAAGGGACACAGCTAAATGTGGACAAGGGAGTAACCACAAGTGTGATGGATGAGTCTGCCAGACACAATGTGCTTCCCAAGAATGTGCAGGCATACATGTGGATACCCAAGGAAGAAGGCTGTGAGGCCTCATCAGCATTCCACAGTACATAGAAGTACCTCTCAGTTAAGGTTTAGGTCCCACAGTACTGTTAGGCCAATATCAAAATGTTCCTCTGCATACAGTAGATCCCATCATCCGAGCAACTCAGCATCATGTTTACATGTACTCACTCACCATCTCTGGTATCATCACCACTAGCAGTATCTTTGGAGACATTGTGTATGACTCTTTCCAAATGTAAATGAAATTTTGAACATCTGTATTAAAGAAGTTACTCGCCAGGAAGACATTTTGCAAATATGTGGTACATGATTTCATATCACCTTCACAGAAGAAATGTTGAACAGACTTCTTATTTTTGGAATAAATAAAAGACAGCAATAGCCAAAAAAATATAAAGAGAGATGACAATGTACCACTCACCATAGCCTCTAAGTAACACACTGCATGCATCAAATATTATCTTTGTAAGCTTAAATTGCAAATAGTGAATGTTATCATCCTTAGTCATGGATTAGATGCCTCTAGTTTGTCTGTACATCCATGTACCATGCACGCGCCTACTAGAGGGCATTCTGTGCTACTACATTTGGCTGGCCACTATCGCTATCATTACTAATGGAACAACCAATAGAGGGAGCTTCACTGCCACTAACAGTGATTAGCTGTGGCAATTGTGCAACAGACTGTCACATGATCATGTTACGCAGAATGTAGCAGGCTGTAAACATATTGCATTATACTAAAGTGCCCCCCCTGAAATTGAAATTGGCTTTCAGCTGGCAAACACTCACTTAGTGACTCTTGGTGTGTGGGACAGGATATTGTTGAAGAGCTCCTTAGCAGCTATGGGCGACTGCTAAGTCCAGTATGGACTGCTGTCATTAGCCAAAGTTTGAGTAGGTAGCCTGCTCAACCTGGAAGGGGACACATAACAAAACAAAGGCCAATTACTCAATACTACCTATACCACTCTATAGATAGATAAATAACTATGGTTAGCAATGGTATAATAGTTTGCACTTACCATCTAGATGATCATGGGGACTCCATATCTGCTGAGCTCACAAGACCCAAACATAGTGAAAGTTTTGTAGCAGAAGCATATCGGCATCAAGTGGGAATGGAAATCAAACTAGAAGTAGATAAAAATCTTTGAGCAACTGAATGTGCCTAAAAACAAAAGAAGGACTATAAGGTGAAGGATCAGATGAGAAGGCAAGAAATGTGGAAAATTTATAAATATAGTTGCAAGCACAGAAAACTCCTGGAACAACCTCATGTTAATCAGGATCGAATTCAGGAATGGTTAAGGAGAGGCAAATTCAAACCGAAAGATAAAAGGTTAATATTGGTGGCCTAAGACAGTGGACTACATACACATTGGTTTACAAAGTCCGTTGAACAAGTGGGAGAAACAGACAAATGTAGGTTTGTAAAACAGAATTGGAAACAGTTGCACACCTTGTCACTAGTTATGACATACTAATGGCAGAAGGACTGTATACTGAAAGGCATAATAATGTGGCAAGACTGTTGCACTGGGGATTGTGCAAACATTATAATATTGAAGTAGTTGAAAAACACTGGAAACATGAGCCACAAAGCATCATAGAAAATAATGAAGTCTACATCACATGGGATCACCCATTACCAACAGTTCAAAAGATAGATGCTAGGAAACTGGATATAGTGGTCCATAAGAAGACAAAAGTAGCATTGATCATTGAAATCTCCACACCCAGTGACTACAGTGTCTTGTGTACAGAGGGACACAAAGTCATAAAATCTCAGGATATGCAGGCAGAAATGAAAGTAATGTTGGAGAAAGATATCCAGACAGTTCCCGTAGTAGTAGGAGCAATGGGACTTATAAAAAGTAATCTACAATCATATTTGGATATTTTACCGATACATGTAACTCCATACAAATTGCAGGAGTCATTACTGGGCACACTGTGGGTGCTGCGCAGAGCACTTCTGGTTAACATCAAAGATTGAAACAATACTAATTTCATGAACTTTAATTAAACTTTGACTTAGGAATGGGGTCCATTCCTGTTATTGTATTAGAAACCCAAAAGACTTGGAGAAATTAAAAAAGGATTACATTACAATCACATTACGGTGACCATGAAACAGTAGCAAATCACTCTGTAGTTAAGCAATGATAAAGGACAAATTATTATTCCAGGGATAAAAATTCAAAAGGAGATATTCCAGGGTGACTCTCTTTCACTGCTGCTTTTTTGTCTTGACATTAACCCACTAAGCTGTCTACTTAACAGATTAGGTCATGGCTTTAATTTGGCTCCCAGAAAACAGCAAAGTGTAAAGACTTCTCATCCTTGTTTTGTCAATGATTTAAAACTGTATAGTTCATCAGATGAACTGAAGCACAACTGCAAGTTGTCAAAACTTTTTCAGATGATATAAGAATGTCATTTGGTCTTGATAAATGTGCAAAAGCAACCATTACAGCAGGAAAACTGTAGCACCAAGAAAACATCAGTATCGGACAGGAATGTGATATACAAGAACTTGAGCAAGAGGGAGTGTATAAATATTTGGGAATTGATGAAGGATCAACAATAAAAATGAACAAATGAGAATAAAACTCAGTAAGGAATATTTTAGAAGGCTTAAATTAATACTAAAAACAGCATCGACATCTAGGAACAAAGTCCAGGCTATAAATCAATTTGCTCTTCCTGTGCTAACTTACAGTTTTGGAGTGACTGACTAGCTGCAAAATGTGTTGGGTAGTTTGGACAGGAAAACAAGAAGGATGCTTCATACACATCAAATGATTTATAAAAATCAGTGCATACCAAAACTATATATTCCCTGTTCTGAAGGAGGTATGGGCCTTCTCAAAATTGATTACATGTATAGATCTGCAATAGTGGGACTGCGTACATATCTGCTGATCTCACAAGACCCAAATGTAGTGAAAGTTTTGAAACATGAGGAGAACAAATCTAAGATGACTTCCCTACTTGGTTTAGCAGAAGTATATCGGCGTCAAGTGGGAATGGAAATCAAACAAGAATTAGACAAAAATAAGGTAGCAACTGAATATGCCAAAAAAGAAAATAAATAATATGAAGTGAAGGATCAGATGAGAAGGCAGGAAATGTAGAAAATACATAAATATTGTTGCAAATATAGGAAACTCTTGGAACAACCTCATGCTGATCAGGATCGAATGCAGGCATGGATAAGAAGAGGAGACTTTAAACCAAAAGATGAAAGGTTAATATTGATGACTCAAGATAGTGGACTACATACATGTTGGTTTACAAAGTCCATTGAACATGTGGGAAAAACCGACAAATGTAGATTTTGTAAAACATAACTGGAAACAGTTGCACATCTTGTTGCTGGTTGTGTGGTTGTGACATACTAATGGCAGAAGGACTGTATACTGAAAGGCATAATAATGTGGCAAGGCTGTTGCACTGGGCATTGTTAAAACGTTATAATACTGAAGTAGCTGAAAAGCACTGGAAACATGAGCCACAAAGCATCATAGAAAATTATTAAGTTTATATCCCATGGGATCATTCATTACCAACAGTTCAAAAAATAGATGCAATAAAACCAGATATAATAGTCCATGAAAAGAAGACAAAAATTAGCATTGATTATTGAAATTGCTACACCCACTGACTACAGTGTTTTACGTACAGAGAGATATGTCATAAAGTACCCAGATTTGCAAGCAGAAAAGAGGACAATGTGGAAGAAAGATACCCAGATACTTCCAGTAGTAGTAGTAGGAGCAACGGGTCTTATAAACAAGAATTTAGAATCGTACTTAGTTATGTTACCAGTACATGTAATTCTATACAAATTGCAGGAGTCATTACTGGGCACACTATGGGTGCTGCAAAGAGTACTTCTGGGTAATATCAAAGATTGAAGTAATACTAATTTCATGAACTTTAATCATACTTTGAATTAGGAAAGGGGTCCATTCCTGACATGGTATTAGAAACCCAAAAGACTTGGACAAATTAAAAAAAAAGGAAGAGGCTGTACAGTGAACTTGTGTGCCACATGTGAGAATCATGGGCACTGCCAGGATGCTGGGCTGGTACTTTCATGATGCACCCCCATGCATCATGCACTATCATGCAGTTGATAGAACTGTGGCCCTTATTGTTATGGTACCTCTTTCCTTCTGTTCAAGATGGGGCCCTTATAGCAACAAGTTTGCAATCACTCACTCCATAGGTTCATAGATTAGTACTAGGCTAACTGCCCTTGTGGGCCATTTTAAGCCTAGCCAATTACCCCATGTAAGAATCAAACACTGCACCTTGGGTTTGCAAGGTAAACACCTTAACCATTCTGCCATCCTCCCACCCCCCAAGCACCTCAGGAAAGCCTGACATTCTTTAGAAGGCACACATGGTACTGGTTCAGTCCTGTGGTGACACTGGGAAAGATATGCTCATCCACATGTACAAAGAGCTTATTGAAGAACTGCTGAAGAAGCCCGTGAGATACTCAGTGAATCTCCAGTCTGTCTGTGAAAAATCCACATGGCAAATATAGTTAAGTCTATACATACCTTTGTATCGGGTCTATATTAGAAGACTGAAAACGCATTCTTTCGAATGCGTCTTGGTTGAACTTAAAAGGCTGAAAACGCAAAATATCGAAGCAGCTGTTAAGCAAATTATTTCCCCGGGAAAGAATTTGCTTGGCTGCTATGGTACATTGCAGTTTTTGGCACTGTAGTGCGATCTTTGAGTTGGTATATTTAAGTAGAGGGGTGTAGGGGCGAAGCCCCCCACTTAATGTAATGTTTGAAATGTATTTTTTATTTATTTATTAATTATTTTTTTTTTTTTTTTTTGGAACAACAATTTTTTTCCCTTGGAAAAAAAAATCACTGTTCTAACACTTCGACATTGTAAGTTTCACTTACATAGGGTCGATTAATCACTATTCGCTTTTTTAAGTGTTCGGTGATTTAATATAGACATTTTGTATCCACAGATATAAGAAGGCCAGACAATACCTCATTTCCTGTTTGTGGGCCATACAAGATTACTAAAGTCATTATTATATCCCTGCCCACTCATTCTGTCCTGTAACTTCTGCTCGGCAAAGTTCAGATGAGTTATTCTTTGCCTATACCTTCTTCTCCTGGGCTAGTGACTGGCATCCCTCACACCTGGTTTCATTGCAACCAAAATAAGCAACTCAAAGTGGGAAACAGTCAGGCCTTCAGTGAAACTGAATATCTTTATGGAATGCAGAGTGCCTGTTTTTATAAACCATCTACACATGGTGCAGATACACTTCAAAAGACAACTATGAATTGCAAAAGGCAGAAAGAGAGACTCATAATAAGAGAGTTTCAGATTTTTCGCACATTCCTCATTTGCATCTCATTATTTACTCATTTCCATAAGGATTTCTGAATCATCTTGTAACTGTTTGATTTTGGCACAGTTTGTGTCCCTGAACCATGTCCTGTCTGGACACAACCCACACACATACCTGATGCCCTTCAGCATAATAACCATGAACACCAGCTTTTATTCATATAAACTGAAGCTATTAGGGCTACTGCAAATAGTGGTAGGAAAGGCAGCGATGATTATCAAACCACTAATGTTTCTAGAATATAAGTTAATATAGCTAATAAAAATAATGAAAAGTCACAAACAAATATTGTAATGGCACTAGCCAAAATGAAGTAAGTAGAAAATGGAATTCTAAAACTGAATCAATAATTGTGGAAATTATAAACACTGTTTATGAGGTATAGAATACACAGAGTAGAACTGAAAGCCAAAATTCCTGGTATACATTTGTAGTGAGATGGTTGCCATGGTACCCATGAGATGTGGAAACTTTTTAGGTGTCTGCAGCTTTAGTGTTAAAACATTCCCCGGGATTCATGAAGCTCGGCGCAAGGCCGGCGTAAGGCTTGCGCCGGCGGTGCATTGCATAGCCGGCGCAGTAGCGCCATATGCATATTAATGAGAGTGCACCGTAACCACAGGCATGTGCGTAGTGTACGTGAGCGAGCCCAAGTAGGATGCGTCAGTAGGCGTGTTTAAGCAGGCAGGCGAAGAGCAACCTAACGTGCTGTCTGCCATAGTCTGCCCAGAATAGAAATGGCTGCAGCCATGGCCCGTGCAGAATGAAATGTCCGCAGAGTATGCAACAAAGTACCCGTCCCAACTAAACAGAGAAGCAAATAAAACCCACGCGGCCGAAATGTACCTGTCCAAGGAACAAAGGATACGCGTAATACCGTGTCCGTACAGCAATGTACTGTGAGTGTGCATAGTCAGAGAAGGTGTATAGCAGCATGTCAGCACGCCGCACCGACACAGGAGTAGCGACTAAGGTCACCAACCGTCCCACTTTGCGAGGGGCAGTCCCTGTATTGGCATCGTGTTCCGAAATAAAGCATTAAAAACGGGAAGTGTGCGAAGAGTGTAGGTCATAATGATTTCCCGTATTTAATGTAATTGTAGCCTGAATCGGTTATCTCCGTAACTGAAATACCTAAATGTCCCAAGAAACAGAATAAGCTACCAAACTGCCACAACAATAAGCTCATACTTAGGCAAATAAGTGAAGTTCTATGCTATATAGTGACCGTGTATGCGTGTCGGGCTGTGAAGTCAGATGTGACTCCCTGCACATACAGGTGGTCAATGTAGAAGTCCCACAGAACCACAATAGCAATGTGTGTGTTGAATGAAAGGCGACCGACAAACCCTGTCCCCTGATCCCTGGTAGTCACCGTGTGCTGTGTGGACAGCCACCTATACGTTGTACAGGGGTGACCTACTACCCCTCGACAGGTATGACTTTGCATTATGTACCAGTCAGCTGTGGGACATGTCCCTGACAGCAGATATGCATATCCGGGAGGCCCCTGCGAAGGATATCTGTGTCAGATGTCCGTCCCAGTATGGCATCTGTTCTGCAAGCATCTACAAACAATGTTACCCATAACACCGCCGTGTGTGCCTGTACCGTGGAAATGTAGATGTATGACAGGGGTGCACCCACGGAATGGCACCATGGGACACCACCTGTGACAGGCAGTTGGTCTGACATGCAGCCAGCAACTATGACCATGTGGGTTGTGTCACATAGACAGTTTACAACACATTCTGTGATGTACATGTTCACATCCCAGCCAATGGTTTCATTAACGTTACCTGAGGGGTAATGTTATGAAGCCCTTTGCCAGGACGAGGTAGGCTGTATGGACTGCAACACCCCAGCAATGGGCTGGGTGATCGTCCGAAAATGTCAACCATGTCTTAAAGGCATGAACCGCCCTGAACAAGAGAAACCGTGTGGGATGCAGTATGTATGTCCCCTATGCAGTCATGTACGAACCGCAGTATGATCCCACCCCATGTCTATGCAGATAGGTCTCCTCAGGGTACTGGGACAGTAATAACCAGCCTCAGTGGAGGCATTGGCCCTGTGATGTGGGAATACAGTTGTCATGCGATACAACCTGGGCACCCTACCTGAGGTGAGGCTATAAAGAAATAGCTGTCCTAACTGTGGGTCCTAATCCCAAATGAGATAGTGGAGTACACAGCGGGCTCACCATCTGGTCTCATGGATGCTATTCACACTACCCTGGAGAGAGCATGTCCCACCTGTGTGTCACAGAACATTTGGTGACCACAAACCGCTGGTACAGACATCTCCACATGTGTGGTGGAGGGTGTGGAGATGTCCTCACTGGACCTGTCAGCCTGTATGTCGGCAATGTGTGTATGTTGAGTAAACCCCACCTCTATGTGAACCCAGTCAGAGCATATGTGGTAGTGACCTCACAGGTGTCGAGTATAGCAACTGAAGGTGGTATGATTGTCAGCCAGGTCCATGTAGGTATATCTGTGGAATGTGCCCTGGACAATCCCATGACATTGTGTAACTCTACACATATGATGACCAAGGGTGTCACACCTCACAAGGTGTCTGCTCCACCCTGTAGTAGCCACCTCCTCGTGTTGTACATCATGTGTATGGCTGGGGTACACCACACTGGGCTTGGCATTGGTACAATGAACCACAGTTGGGTAAGTGAATGCCTGGTACATGCAGTCCTGTAGGTACTGGTAGATGGCAAATGTGATTGATGCAGTGGCTGCTGTACCATTGACCACTGGCTCAGGGTCCTTAAAGGAGACCACAGTACTGCGCAGTAGTGTGTAGTCTGCCTCTGAGCAAGCAATGTGTATGTTAACTGGCAACACTCACAGCAACGGATGCCAAAAGCAGAAGCCAATGTCCAAATAACATAGATCAACTTCTGCATGACAATATGTGTTATCATACATGTATTGACATGTGTCTGCCAATTACAATTGGAAATGCCCGGTAAGACTGGCCTAAAGTTCCCATGATGTACACAGTCTGGGGGTGTTGTTCCGATAATAAAGTGGCAATACCTCCCAATCGTGACCTCTGGGTATGGTATGAAAGTGGTTGTTAACCTGCAACAATGGATGTATAGCATTGGTTTCTGGTGTCGGAAGACATGTTTCCTGTAGCACAACACAGTATGGGTAGTCAAGCACACATACAGAATTGCTGAACACACAGCATCAGTGAAACCCACTGCTCACAAGGACACAGTCCGACAAGCTCTACACTTTACATATGCACAGTGGTGTCCATTGTAGGACCCAAAATTGTGGAAAGAACCAAATTATGTTTTATTTCAATGCGTACCTGAACTCATTGTCGTCACAGGTACACATATGCACCGCCAGAGTGTTTAATGTTGCTGATAGCTGTGCATGTAATGCAGCACAGATGCACAGAAATACCCAGGGTACCGGGTCCATACAACTGCATCCACATCACACCTCCGCACATGACGGATGTGTAATGGGTACTGTCAATTGTTGCAGTCAAGGGATTCTGGGTATGTAGACTCTGTGCTCGGTGTTGTTTATGAGCAATCCTACCTCCCGCCCTGTGGGAGGGATGTGTCGTAGCACCTGCCTCACTCCCGCTAATAATGCAAAACATACTCCGGAGAATGCTAAATGTAGGTGTGGAATGTGTACAGCCCTATAGTAGTGTCCAGTAGTCAATTGTCATGGATGGACACCCGTATGTCAGGATGGCACCCACAACTGCAAACCCGGGTAAATGACATAGCCGCGGTAAGGCATGATACAGGAAATACACATAGGGACCACAGTTGACATTCCACATACAGAGCGGACTCGTGCCAACACCGGCGTACACAGCACTCAGTCTGCCAGCAACAGACTGAGGAGCACCCGCTACCGTACAGCGGAACAGATGTACGACCTGTGGAACACATAGTAATGGCACACACACAACGTCAAGTAGGATATGTAAGCTATGGCATTCCCACCTATGAAGACAACATGGTTAAATGAATGCATAGGTAAGCAACATGTTCTGATGGTGTTATATTGGAAATACAGTGACGGATATGTCCCATTGGGATGTCTGCGGTTTATATGAAGCAGTTGGTAACCAGCATCTTTGGATGTATGTCAATTGTTCACAGTACTAAATCAGCTGGTTATGTAGCACCATGTGGAATGGGTAGTCAAACAGACATCCGCGATACCTGAACACACAGTATCAGTGAAATCCAATGCTCACAAGGACACAGTCCGTCAAGCTCTACACTTTACATATGCACAGTGGTGTCCATTGTAGGACCCAAAAATTTGTCTAAAGACAGCTCTTCCGCCTTCTTTAATCACCTAACGGAACTCATTGTAGTCACAGGTACACATATGCACATAGCGTGTTTAATGTTGCTGATAGCTCTCCATGTAATGCAGCACAGATGCACAGAAAAACCCAGGGTACGGGTCCATAGAACTGCATCCACATCACACTTCCGCACACATGGCGGATGTGTTATGGGTACTTGCCATTGTTGCCGTCCAGGGATTCTGGGTATGAAGACTCTGTGCTCGGTGTTGTTTCGCAGGCAATCATTCACCGCCCTGTGGGATGGATTTCTGCGTAGCACCTGCCTTACTCCGCTAATAATGCAAACCATACTCGGGAGAATGCTAAATGTAGGTGTGGAATGTGTACAGACCTATAGTAGTGTCCAGTAGGCAATTGTCATGGATGGACACCCGTATGGCCAGAATGGCACCCACAACTGCAGACACGGGTAAATGACATAGCGCGGAAGGCATAACACAGGAAATACACATAGGGACTACAGTTGACATTCCACATACAAAGCAGGACCGTCGTGCCAACACCGGCGTACACAGCACTCAATCTGCCAGCAACAGACTGAGGAGCACCGCTACCGTGCAGCGTAACCGATGGGCGACCTGTGGGACACATACTAATGGCACGCACGCAGCGTCAAGTAGGATATGTAAACTATGGCTTTCCCACCTATGAAGACAACATGGTTAAATGAATGCATAGGTAAGCAACATGTTCTGGTGGTGTTATAGTGGAAATACAGTGACGGATATGTCCCAGTGGGACGTCTGCGGTTTAAATTGAGTATTTGCTAACCAGCATCGTTGGATGTATGTAATTTGTCCACAGTACTACATCACCTGGTTATGTAGCACCATGTGGAATGGGTAGTCCAACAGACATCCGCGATTCCTGAACACACAGTCTCAGTGAAACCCACTTCTCACAAGGACACAGTCCGACAAGCTCTACACTTTACATATGCACAGTGGTGTCCAATGTAGGACCCAAAAATTTGTCTAAAGACAGGAATGCCGCATTCTTTCAACACTTAAGTGAACTCATTGGCGTCACAGGTACACATATGCACATAAGCGTGTTTAATGTTGCTGATAGCTGTCCATGTAATGCAGCACAGATGCACAGAATTACACAGGGTACCGGGTCCATAGCACTGCATCCACATCACACTTCCGCACAGAGGACGGATGTGTAATGGGTACTCTCAATTGTCGCGGTCAAGGGATTCTGGGTATGTAGACTCTGTGCTCGGTGTTGTTTCGCAGGCAATCCTTCCTCCCGCCCTGTGGGAGGGATGTGTCCGTAGCACCTGCCTTACTCACCGCTAATAATGCAAAACATACTCCGGAGAATGCTAAATGTAGGTGTGGAATGTGTACAGCCCTATACTAGTGTCCAGTAGGCAATTGTCATGGATGGACACCCGTATGGCCAGGATGGCACCCACAACTGCAAGCCGGGTAAATGACATAGCAGCGGTAAGTCATAACACAGGAAATACACATAGGGACAACAGTTGTCATTCCACATACAGATCCGAACTCTCGTGCCAACACGGCGTACACAGCACTCAATCTGGCAGCAAGAGACTGAGGAGCACGCGCTACCTTAGAGCGGAACAGATGTGCGACCTGTGGAACACATACCAATGGCACACACACAGCGTCACGTAGGATGTGTAAACTATGGCATTCCCACCTACGAAGACAACATGGTTACATGAATGCATAGGTAAGCAACATGTTCTGGTGGTGTTATATTGGAAATATAGTGACGGATATGTCCCATTGGGATGTCTGAGGTTTATATGAAGCAGTTGGTAACCACCATCTTTGGATGTATGTCATTTGTTCACAGTACTAACGCAGCCGGTTATGTAGCACCATGTGGAATGGGTAGTCAAACAGACATCCGCGATTGGGGAACATACACCAGCAGTGAAAAGCACTGGGCAGGTGGACACAGTCCAGCAACATCTAACTTGACAAATGCACATCGGTGTCCATTGTAGGACCCAAAATTCTGTTCAGAGCATGCCTGCTAGCTTCCTGCATTACTCATGTGATCTAATTGTCGTCACCACGTCACAGGTACACATAGCGCATAGCGTGTTCAATGTTGATGATAGCTGTCCATGAACTACAGCACACATGCACAGAAATACCCAGGGTATCGGGTCCATACAGCTACGTCCACATCACACTGCAGCACACATGAAGGATGTGTAATGGGTACTGTCCACTGTTGCAGTCAAGGGAGTCTGGGTATGTAGAATCAGGCCTCGGTGTTGTTTCAAAGGCAATCCTTTGTCCGCCCGTGGGAGGGCGTGTCGTAACATCGTCACTCTCCACTAATAATGCACACCATACTCCGGGGAATGCAAAATGCAGGTGTGAAATGTGTACAGCCCCATACCAGTGTATAGTAGGCAATTCACATGGATGGACAAGCGTATGACTAAGATGGCACACATAAATGCAAACCGGTGGAATTACACTGCCGTAGTAAAGCATTACACAACTCATACACATAGGGACTACAGTTGACATTCCCCATACAAGAAACACAGACAACCAGCCGATGAAGTCCAAAGCAAAGACGAGGTACTGTAGGGACCGTCAGTGACCAACCAGAGCACACCAAGAATTAAAGGCAGTCACCATAGTGTATTGGAGCACTACGTCTGCTTCATAAGCAGACTTATTCAGACTACATACAATGTAGTTCAACCTACTAAATTTACAAGCATTAATTGGTTGGTACATTAGATGTGCTAGGTACTAATTACATGCCTTAAAGGCAGACAAGCGAACAAACCTTACTTGGGTTACACATCCCACACAGTGAGGACAACAGACATTGCTCCGAAGGTACAGTATTCACGGAAAATGGAAAAATATGTACATATATGAAACATGAACCAATATAAAATGTTTTCCAAATCTCTGACTGTGTAAGCTACATGTATATGTCCTACGGATTGTGCCAATATATTAACAGAACTGCAGACACCTAGTAATATGAATGAACCATAATATATACACATAAACCGTATGAATATGAGTACTGTAAAATAGACCAACGAAATGTAAAGATTCACAATGTGCTAATGTAACATTCATTTACAAGGTTACAGAAATAAATCAATGCAGACATCCATGTGTAAATACTAACAGAAGGCCAGCGAGGTGCTTGCCCTTACATGTACTGGGATGTCGTTCCACAGCATAGTGAGTGTCCGGGTGATGAATCCGTCCCAACAACACGTTCGATTAATGACAGTGTCAAGGTGTCGTCAGCTGCCCTTGTGGTTCTGAGGATCTACCTTATTTACGTGAAGCATAGTCATCAGATCTGGGTTCGACCTAGCCGTGCATGCCAGGCACGGGTCACCTCTGGGCAACTGGTATGCAACTGTATACAGCTGGAATACTTTCAGTCGGTCAGTATAACACATATACCTGAGACCCTGCATCCGTTTGTCGAAGAACTGTTGTTGCCTTTCCAGCTGCTGCAGGTGTTGGGTCAGATACATTCTGAACGGGGCATTGTACCCAATCATAGGTCTATTGGTGATGAGTACAAGGGGACAATGACCTCCTGATCTAGATGTGAATCCTTCATGGTGATGTGGCCAATGTGGAAGGTCTACCCAACTATGTTAGCACCATGTGTGTCTAACGACCGGTTAACAACAACACGTGTCCCCAGCTCACTGGTAACCCCTCCGTGTTCAGTGGACTGCCACCTATATGGTAGCTCGGGGTAACCTTGTTCATCCCGAAGGGTATGCCTATGCATTTCCTGGCATTTAGCTGTAGGACATGTCTGTGGTACCACTTATCCACATCTGTGAGGCACTCCTGAAGGATATCTGTGTCAGATGTGTGTCTGACCTTGGCATCCGGTTTGCAGTCGTATGCAAACATTGTCACCCATAACCCCCTGTGTGTGCGTGTACATTGGAAACGTAGATGCTGGAAATAGTGGACCCAGGACTGAGCCCCATGGGACACCACCTGTGACTGGCTGTGAGTATGACATGGCGCCAGCAACTATGGCCATGTGTGTTCTGTGACCTAGCCCGTTTGCAACCCATAGGGCGATGTATGGACTTACATTCAAGAAGGCGGGGTCAACAAGTATACCCGAGGGTATTGTGTCGACGGCCTCTGCCGGTTGAGGTAGGCTGTATGGACTGGTTTACCCTCAGCAATGGCCTTGGTGACTGATTCTACAAAGTGAAACACGTGTAAAGGGCATGATCTGACTATGACCAAGCTAAACTGGGTTGTATCCAAAGTATGTGGGTCCCCTATGTCCTCATCTATGTGTCCCATTATGATCCATCTCCATGGCTTTGCAGATAAGGCTTGTCAAACTAATGGTATGGTAATACCCAGGGTCAGTGGAGGCACCATCTATGTGGAGTGTGACTACAGTCGCCCTGTGCTACTACTCAGATGCGTATCCTGAGGTGAGGCTAGGATTACACAGCTGTCCGAAGTGTGGGTTAAATTCCCCATAGAGTTCCCGGAGTGCACAGCTGGGACACCATGTGGACCCATGGATGTTGTGTTAACTGCCTTGGGGCCGGATGTGGGTAATGCTGGACATACCAACGGCAGATGTGCCACGTTCCCGAGTCCGATGCCCAAGGGACCACACACATAGCCGGCCTTAGGCATAGGCCAAGTAGGTAGCCGTCTAGGGTGTTGCTATACTCGGGGCACCTTTCCAGACTCTATGTGGTGTAGGTAGACCAGGAGGGGGGTAGCGGGTGACGTCTCGGTGGCAACCTCTGCCTAGGTCACCACTTACCCTAAGGCCACTCTTCTCGTGGGTAATACAGCAGTACCCACACCTAGACGCGGGTCATCGCTAGGGTCATTGCTAGTATGGCACATCATCTACGTAAGGAAACCATATATCCCCAGACAGAATGGCACAGCCTAATGCCTGTTCGCCGGCCAAAGGCAGACATCGTCACCAGCGTCGGTGCGGGCGTACTGCGCGAGATGTCCGTTAACAATGCCGACAATGTGTCGCTTTGTGAAACAAACTCCACAGAGACATTCAATAATAGACAACGACGGACAACCCGATGTCCTCGTGTCTGAGCTGTTCAACCTGTTACGCCATGTTAAATGTGTGTAGCACAGCGGAACCGGGCCAAAAAGCAACGGACATGTCTGTGGCTCAGTGAGCGTCGTCACGCAATGTCAAACCCTTGTAATATTGCGACACAGCCCATACATACGGAGGGTTAGTAATGGCAGTAGGTTACCGATCAGACCGTGTGCAATTAGTATAACGAGATCTACAACGGATACACGGACATTCGGCGCTGCGGTTAAGACTAATTGGGGGCGTGACATAGTACCATGGACACGGACAAAAGCGTGCCCATGTGACTCATCTAACATTACAGGGTCAGGGCGGTCCCGTGCTGTGGGCGGACAAGACCAAACCCAAAGCACCACAGCAACACCCTGACAATCGAAGGCCTGTATGCATATGGGATATAAGCAGCTGTCATCTGAACAGCCCTGTGGTGACGACATATGCATCCTGGGCCATGGCGAGGGGAATTAGGAATGTTCAACATGCAGTACCGCACCTTTCCCAGCAGGGGAATGGATGCCTGTGACGTCGCGTGTGTGCGGGGGTGATATGCAAATGTACATAGGTACCGCGGGTATGCATATTAAAGACAACGAACAGCTAACGTGCACTGGTCACAGTAAGTCTCAAGCGTGACTGCAGTCACGTTGGAATCATGACTATAGAACATATAGATGTGCGTAATGCGTAAAGCGTCCATGCTGCAAACACCGTTACATATATAAAGCTGTCAGTGCTTTCTGCACCGTCCGTCAACGGATCAGACATATGTTACCGGAATAGTCACAAGTAACGCAAAACACGTAACCACACAGACACTGTAAACATATATAAGCGGAATACGGATATGCGTAATGCGGCGTGCGCGTAACACACAATCCGGACATGCGGTGTGCGTGTGTGTGTGATCCAGTGGAACCAGAGAAGGTTACGGATGTCTCCTCCACACGTTTACATTCACAATTGTGAAATATATGCTTAAATAGTACCTATTGATTCCATGCTTTGTTATCGTAATGCTACTAATATACACATCGATATACAATAACCTGATCAACACACTACATCCTAAGGTGCACTCTCAACAATTATCAACTATGTGTCCGGATACTGATTGTATTTACCAATATTGTAGATACATTAACACATCGTTGGTGTATTATTGTTTCCATTAAGTAATGTATGCAACACTGATCAGTATATGTCACGTTATCATCAAGACCTGGAGCACTGTCTACTTAACTATGAGCAGGTTTATTGATTAAGTGACTTGAACTGACTCTGAAGGAAGTGTATAAGGGACGACTATCCAATGTATTTTGTACTCGGCGATGCCTCATGTCAGTGGGTGAAAGAGCTCTGTATCATTTGACTGTGGAGTGTATCTTTAGTGTCATTGTCTGTTTTGGCCTGATATATATGCAATAATGTCTGTTATGAAGATGACCAGGACCCAAGGTTTGCTGTATTTCCACACCCCACCACCACAAAAAGGGAATAGTAAAAGGGCAGTATGTTCGAGGTAGTTGGATGACCTCTAGGGACAGTGATTATGAGGAAGAGTGTATGAAACTAAGAGGGATGTTTTTAGATAGAGGCTACCCAAGGAAATTAATAGATGAAATTGAGGAAGGAAGTAAGGGAAGGAAGAGTGGACAAATATCGGCCTATTTTAGGACAGGAAGATGACCTTGAGAAGGTGACCAACCTCGACAAAACAATTTTGAGTTAAGAAATAACTTCATAACAGATTATAGCTGGGAGGCTAAGGTCATACAAAGAATAGTGGAGGAAGAATGGGTACAGTTTGGTGAATTCTCTGATTTAAGAAGTCTGTTTATACAACCCTTGAAATGTACATATAGAAAAGGGAGAAATTTGAAAAATTTGTTTGAAAGAAGAATTAAGGAAAACAATACTTCCACGGAGAGAAAAGGCACATATAAATGTGGGAGGTGCTCCCAGTGCCCGAATATTTGCAATAAAGATATAAATTTATGTGAAAAGTAGGGACATATTAGTGCAGAGTAAGCAATATGTTAATTGTCAAACAAAAGGTATAATATACCTAAGTATTTGTAAGAAATGTGAGGCTTTTATGTGGGAAGTCTGAAAGAAGACTAAGAGATAGAATCTCACGAGCATAACTATGAGATGAAGACAAAAGATATGTGTAATGCTCTGTACAAGCATAAAATAAAATGTGAAGAAGCTGATTATACCTTCTTTGTGTTAGAGGTAGTAAACAAAGATATACGTGGTGGACAATGGGAGGAGACAATTGAGTACAAAAGAGTTATTATGGCAACTTCATTTGGAAGCTTATAACCCACCAGGGTTGAATAATTATGTATCTTTGGCCCCAGTATTGAAAATAAGAGCAGCGAAGCTCTGAGTTGGAAATATTATAACAGGGGATTAAAGATACTGAGACATTATTAAAGATAATTAAATATATAATTAATCAGCACTATTTTGTGGAAAAAAGGTAAAAAGAAGTGACAGGATAATTATGGGAAAGGGTATCTGTAAGAAATGAATTTGAACCTGGGTAAACTTTGAAGTGTATTAAGTTTGGGCATAACTGTGAAAACAGTGGTTGTAATGTGTTCATCCAGACACCAGAGGGCATTGGATGTTTTTTACTTGTATGTTTGTATATATTATTGTAGATATATTTTATATGTTTAGATTTTTGTATATAAAATGTCAAATTTTAATGTTTTGAACATCATGAATAAAAGTTGATAATTAATTATAGAAAATGTTGTGAGCAGGAATGTAATAAATTGTAACATGATTTCAAGGGTAGACATGAAGGCACTTTGTAAATGTGATGTATAGTATAATATATGAAGAATATGGCAATTAAGTACTTATTGTATTATTAGGATTAATTATTCAATCAGCAATAGTATTTAAGCAGAAGGGGAAGAGCTTGTAGTATTGTGCATCTGAGGAAGTGTATTCAAGCAGCAGGTGTGGAGACATAAGCGTTAATGTGTTTGGAGTGTTTTGCTGAAACTACGTGTTGCTGCTTGGTTAGTTACTTTTGTTAATAAAGCTGCTAAAAAGAAAAAAAGGAGCGTTTTCTTCCACTAGTACCTTTTGCTTTGTTTAGTTGTGACTGTTCTGGTACTAGGCTCCATTGTCGTGGTTTTGCTGTATTTCCGCTTACCGCTCGTGGACATAGACAGGCCAAGTAAAC